>NC_056750.1:7621803-7804303 GCF_019279795.1 Protopterus annectens
GGGTGCCATAGCTTGCACTCATGTGGTGAGGAGGTTAGAGTCTATGTCAACCACAAGGGGTATCATCCATCAACTGTCAGGTCATGTGCAATGCCCAGGGCATTATCATGAATGTGTGTGCTGGCAGCCCTGGCAGTTACAACTCCCACATCTGGTATGCATCACAGCTATACCAGGCATTTTCCAGGGGGGACATTGTGTATGACCACCTACTGGAAGATGCTGGCTACACACTGGAACCATGAATGATGACATCCATCAGAAATTCACACACTTCAACTGAAGAACGCCATAATGAGGCACCCGCACAAGCTAGGAACATTGTAGAGCATGTGTTTGGGCTGCTGAAGTCATGGTTCCACTGCCTTGACATATCTGGTGGAGTCCTGCACTACTCTCTAGCCACATGTGCACACATGTTCATAGTATGTGCCATGCTACACAATATGATCCTGCAGAAACAACTGTGGCAGGAACATCAGAAGGAAGGGACACACAGCCTCCCACCATTGCCAAGGTCCCCATATGCACAGGGGTCTCAGAGGAGGAACCCCTTTTGCCTGTTCCTGTAGGCAGATAGGCATGCCCAGTACACCCTGGCCTTGGCAAAGAAGCAATGCATAGCACATGCACTGACAACCTAGGGACCCAGGGACTGACACCTCACTCTGACTCACATACACAGTAAAAAGGATGCCAGCCACATTACACTACCTATACCTTACCATGTATAGGCTGTTTACTGCATGCATCAGACAGAGTCAGCCCTGAAGCAGTGTCCTCTCAACTGCTGCAAGCACAAGGTAAGTCACTCTTCTTAACAAATGAATGGGGTAGTAGACTGTGGTAGCATATCTATGGTATTGCTGCATGTATGCAAGGGAATGGAGTGGGGTACTGGGATAGCAGCAGACAACTATGAGGACAACAAGAACTCGCTGTCAAATACTGGCTGTCCCAGAATATGCAGTAGGCCCCAAGCCAACAAATCCCACTGCACCATGTGTGGGACTTACAAACAGTAGAAATAGGACAGATGCATGAATATCAATGTTGGAGTGAGAGTGGAGAGAGAGATAGAGAGGAGAGAGAGAGTGGAGAAAGAGAGAGAGAGAGGAAAGAGTGGAGAGAGAGAGAGAGAGATACAGTGGTCAGTCTGTTTCTCATACAAATGTGGTATTCTGGCAAATAATGACAGACATTTGAGTTTCAGACTTCACACCCTTCACAAAATGCATGTTAATGCAAAACCTGTTACTCTATCAGTTTTCTAAGTTTGTAAGGGCAATATGTAAAAAGTGTCCCAATGTTTGGGCCTTTATCCCCTCATTGTTGAAGGCTTTGTCCAGATTTATTGCCCTAAGAGGTTGTGAGGTATGCCCAAAGCATATAAGCTCCATGGCACACACGATAAGTACATAGCACTATAGTACATACAACCAGATAGGTAGGGGTTCTAATCTTAATACTGCCAACTGTGTGTGTGTGTGTGTGTGTGTGTGTGTGTGTGTGTGTGTGTGTGTGTGTGTGTGTGTGTGTGTGTGTGTGTGTATATGAAGCATATCCCCTGTGTTGGTTATACCATTTTGAGTCCTGTTGAACCCCCATTGCATTATTTTACAGGGTTTGTTGATTTCATCCACCTTAGATGCCCGTTTGACACTCTCCAGGCCATACCTCTCAACTGTATAGAGTTTTGCAGAATGTCCAGATGTTTGCCTCATATATTTGGTCCATTTCTCATACAGTTGTGGTTTTCTGGCAAATCTTTGAGAGTTGAAGTAAAAACTGACAGAAATTTGAGTTTCAGACTTCCTACACTTCACAAAATGCATGCTGATGCAAAACCTATTACTCTACTAGTTCTCTAAGTCTGTAAGAACAATATGTAAAAAGTGTCCCTATTTTGAGCCTTTATCCCCACATTGTTGAAGGCTTTGTTCAGATTTATTGCTGTAAGATGTTGTGAGGTATGCCCAAAAGATATAAGCACCATGGTGCATACAATAAGTACATACAACTAGATAGGTAGAGGTTCTAATCTCAATACTGGAAACTGTGTTAATGCATGTGTCTGTGTATGCAAATCCCCTGTAGCAGTGTAGCTGGCTTGCCTGTGTGTGTGCAGTGGTTATACCATTTTGAGTGCCTGTTCCACCCTGTTATCTCCCCCATCGCTAACCTCTTCAGGGCCTACAGATGTCACCCACCTTAGACGCAGAGTTAGACATTTTCAAACATAATAGCACTGTGGTGCATGCAATACATACAGTGGTCTATAGTGCACATAACTAGATATGTAGGGGTTATAATCTCAAAACTGGCAACTCTGTGTATATTTGTGTTTGATTGCATATCCCTCTGCAGCAGTGTGTGTATGTGTGTGACACAGTTATGACATTCTAAGAGCTTGTTAACCTCCCAGTGACAATCCTTACAGAACCTGCAGATGAATAGTAGTGGCAGACACTGCAAAAATATATAAGCTATGTGGTGCATAAGATATGTATATAGCATTATTGTATGTGAAACTAGATAGGTAGGGGTTCTAGGGCAGTTCATGAGTGGGTGGGTGTGTATGTATGTATATCCCCTTGCAGCAGTGTGACTGTGTTAGGGCCACCACAATACCTCTCAACCCCTTAGAGGACATCCAAATAAAACCATACAGAAGAGTGGGACAAAGGCCAAATATTAGGCTCAATTTTTATATATTGCTCTTACAAACATAGAGAGTAGATAGCATAACAGATTGTGCATTTGCATGCATTTTCTGAAGGGTATGAAGTCTGATATGAAAATATTTGTTATTATTGTCTAACGTCAGTCTTTAATGATTTGGCACTAATGTGCCAGACAACCACAATGTTATGACAAATGGAACAAAAATATGTGGCAAATGTTAGGACATTCTGCAGAAATCTGTAGAGGTGAGAGGTGTGGCCACCACCTCTTCCACCTTGCAGGTTGCAGTCCATGTTTGGTCAGGTGTGACCTGTGACAGTGACTCAAACAATACAGAGGTCCCCCGAGTGTAGGACAACAAACATTTCCTAACCTTGTCTACTAGTTGCATAAAGCAGTTACTTCACATCAGAAGCACTTTAATGTTATGAGAAATAGCATAACCTATGGTAATGTGACACAAAGAAGCTGTCATATTGGCAAATCAAGGGAAGTCCTGTCTGTTGCACTTGCCGTGGGTATGGTTTGTCCTGCCAACTGTTACGATACTACAAGAAGTGTCCCACATTGCACATTTGATAAGGTGGCAACCTTAGTCTGTGTTGCCTATGTGTGTGCAATAACCACCCTTGCAGGTCCAGCACCTGTCTCATTATATATACATACATGTTTGCGTTTTATAATTTTTTTATTTCTGTATTTACCACTCACTGTTTATACCAATGTTTATATTAACACTTGTGGAATTTTCTTCCCACTTTTACACTTATTTATATATATTATATCTTCTTGTGGTTATTGATACTTTTGATCATTTGTATTTATATGTAACTATAGTGGCTTTAAAATTTAAAATTTAATATTTGGAGCATTATAGGTTTACCAGCATTGATGGCAGGTATGAGTAGCAGATACCAAATTGTTGAATATTTTGGCCGCTTTTTAGTTAAAAATTTCAAAGTGTAATTATGTGTTTTTTAAAGGGGATCCACTAGGGGGCGCATCTGAGTGGAGTTGTGATGTATATATAGTGAGACAAATGTGTGGTGCAGTTTGTTTTCTGAGGAAGTTGGTGCAGAGCGCCGACGAAAAGCTTGTTTTTAATCTTAATAAAATTTTAATTCAGTTTTTCATTTATGGGCATTCTTGTTTCACAACACAATCTGTGGATTACAAAGAATCTTTGCATACATCCATCTGAATCCAGGAGTCAAAGGTGCTGGACCTGCAAGGGTGGTTTTTTCATCAGTTTGTTTTTTGAATTTTTATGTGTGTGCAATATGTAGACATGTGTAGGCCCTGTGAGTAACCGCTGACCCAATGACCCACATGTATCTAGGCATGAATGCTAACTGCCACCACCCACGTATGTAGGTATTGCCTAAAGCTGTGGCAACTGTATGTATTGTGCTGTCTGTCATTAACCCACAGACTGATGTTAACACACTGCAATGGGGTCATACAGCAGATATGGAATGGTGCCAAGGTCCTGCCCTCCAGCTGAATGCAGAAAACAGTGCCATCATACCATACAGCGAGGGCATGGCCCCACTGTTTCCCACATCAATGGCAATCCCATAAACACACAACCTGCATTGACAGACCTGGGTACTTAGGTTTATAACACTTTTGCATTCAGCCATCAAGTAGTGGCAGTGGTCAGAAAAGCCTTGGACATGGTTCACCACAAAGGTAAAGGGACTGCATCTAGATGAAAGATGGACATTACCTCTGTATAGTCATTAGTCAGTACAACAATAAATTATCATCATGGTCGGTCTGGTATGTACCTATGCAGGCATCTGCAGCAACTGGAAAGGCTGTGTTAACACCCACAAAGGTTATCTATGGCCTTCAGCACCTGTTCCATGCACACAGCCACTTGGTATCAGACAGGTTGTCCACATGTGGGCTGTGACATGCCTAGATGGCAATGTTTTGCTCAGCCCTTCAACAGCTGACCCATATATGTGAGGCTAACTCTTTGCGCATTACCAGCACAACAGGCCTGAATCACATATGCAACAGCAATAAAACCTGCTGGAGAAAAAGGTTTGTCTCCCAGAGGCTTCTCTGTCTCAGGAATGCACTTACCATACATGTCAAACAGAGTACCATAAAGATCCTCATCAAGTGCATCCGTGATAAGTGGATGGGAGAACAAAAATCTGTCCCAGTGGTCCAACCTGTGTCCATCAATGACAGGGGCAACAGATGCTAATCGATGATTCTGTTGGGGATAAAGTAATGGCTAGGCTTGTAAAGGACCCAGGGCCAGTACTCTAGTAACCTTCTATGGACCTATGTACCTACGATCCTACCGAGCTCCCAGGTGACATGTATCAAGAGTAGTATGCTGCATCAAGGAGTATGCATGCAACTTTACGCTCTCTGCCCCCATTGTCCCTCACACACTGTTCCATGCATATACATCTAGGTAAGCATGCACATATACAGATGTACCTTGGTGATGAAAACATCTCTGCACTGCCACTATGCCATCCTGAGCTTCTGTATTGGCAGCAGGTCCCCATGACGTAGACACAGACACCTGGAACAGAAACAGAATAAGATCTGTGAGACAGCAGTACTAACAGCAGTACATCATCATGGCACAACAATAAATACACTTTCATGTGTATGCATGACAATTGCCAGAAGACAGCACCTCACAGGGCATAACACTACTGCACTACAAACTGCCATTAACTGTACTATATTCACCCTGTGCAACAGACAAATATTAGCATGTCCCTGCATCGATGGTATGGATGACAGAGATGTGGCACAGGTATCATCACATGCACAGGGTGTGGTGTGGGGTTGCTAAAGGCCTAGACTATGCCACACAGTTGACATTATGTGTGTGTATCTGGTGGGGTGCTGATCAGCTGGGCCATGGAGAGGAGCTGTGTGTGTCTTGTGGTTACCTGCATGTGACAGTGATATGTGAGTGTGTGCATGTACACAGTCAAGACATGAGCTAGCCCTACACGAGGGTATGTTGGACAGGTGTGGCCCGTACATGGCAGAATGGACAGTTCACCTTCTCCAGCCATGAACACGGGAACTGGTTCCACCAGGAGTGGCACTGACACTACCATGCCCAGAAGCAGATGCAGTACCACTTGCTGATGGGGACCAGTGTCTGCTGGGTCTGTGTCCCTCACAGGACTACCCAGGACCATGTGCCCATGGCCTGCCACATTGTGGTGTGGACAGCACCACCTTTGGTAGTGCTAGTGGTATTGCCGCTATGGGAGTGCGATTGTGCATGGCCACATGAGCTCTCAGCTGATGTTGTTGTTGACCTATGTCCATGTGTCCGACAATCCACTCCCACCACATTTTCATGCACAGACATTGCACGCTTAAGGACTGACAATGTCTCACCCCACCATCTATCCACTACATCAGCAAAATGATTTAAGGCATCACCAATGCCATGGATAGAGTCATGCATGCCAGGAAGTGTAGCATCCATGACCCGGAACATCCATCTGATGTACCATTCACAATGTGCCTGCACCTCCATGATGGACAAAAACATGCGTTGGTTGGTCGTTGGGTGACACATGCTGTGGCAGCTCTGACAGGTGCTGGATGGGCAGCACTCCGCCTTCGAGCACCCCTGTCAATCTGTCTGTGTGGGACCTTGCAGGCTCTCTGGCTATGGCTGCTGTCTACATTCACAGATGCCATAGTCACCACACTCTCCTGTTTTATGCAACTACCCTCTGCCTGTCCAATATCTGTGACTGCTGGGGACTGGGTATGTGTGGGCATACTGACTGTGTGTGGGGACATTAGGGGAGGAAGTGGGATGTCAACCAATGGGACAGATTCAGCCCCCAACAGCCCCACTTGTGCCTCACTGTGGCCGCCATCATCATCAGAGTCTGATGAGACACTGACATTAGGTCGTGACAGGGACATACTCCAACGCCTATGGTCACCTGTGAGGGGAAGACAACATAACTACTTTAAATCCTGCACTATAATATCTGCTAATCCATACACACACACACACACACACACACACACACACACACACACACACACACACACACACACACACACACGCAGGTGAGATGCCACAAATGCATTGTACAGATCACACGTTATGACTGATGCCATGCACAGCATACAAGCAGACCACAACAGACACACACAAGACAGGCCCTTAACAACATGCAGTGCAGCTACATCCAGTTTATATGGCTACTACTATACACCTGTGAGATAAGTGACATGTCAGTGTATGTGATGGACCTTCACCAAAAACACAGTGCACCTGTTACCACAATAGTAATGCACCCCTTTAGAGCAGACTGCCTACACCTTCACAAAAATACATGCTAATATGTTACAGCTCCTGAAAATATGCTACTGTGATTACCAATGTAATGCACTGCAGTGAACCCCTCCACAAGTGAACATGCAAGTATTGTAATATGGCTAAGCTTAACAGTTCTGTCCATGGCAATCTGGCAGTCCTTAACATGCCTAAGGTATAGATGAGCCATAACAAAAAAGTGCTACACTCACCGGCTACAGCAAGATGGACCGCGGCCACACCAGAGGTAACTATGGAATTGTGTGGGAGAGGTATTGTCAGCAGACACAAATGTGGCATTCTTCTTCTTCTTTCGGCTGCTCCCATTAGGAGTCACCACAGCAGATCAACTGTTTCCATTTCTTCCTGCCCTCTGCATCTTGCTCTGTCACACCAACCACCTGCTTGTCCTCTCTCACCACATCCATAAACCTCATCTTAGGCCTTCCTCTTTTCCTGTTACCTGGCAGCTTCATCCTTAGCATCTTTTTCCCAATATACTCTGCATCCCTTCTCAGCACATGTCCAAACCAACATAATCTTGCCTCTCTTGGTTTGTCTCCAAACCTTCCAACCTGGGCTGACCCTCTAATATACTTATTCCTAATCCTGTCCATCCTCATCACACCCAGTGCAAATCTTAACATCTTCAACTCTGCCACATCAAACTTTGACTCCTGCCTTTTTGTCAATGCCACTGTCTCCAACCCGTATAACATAGCTGGTCTCACTACCCTCTTGTAGACCTTCCCTTTCACTCTTACTGGTACTCATCTGTCACAAATCACTCCTGACACTCTTCTCCACCCACTCCATCCTGCATGTACTCTCTTCTTCACCTCTCTTCCACACTCACCATTACTCTGAACTGTTGATCCCAAGTACTTAAACTCATTCACCTTCGCCACCTCTACTCCTTGCATCCTCTCCATTCCTCTGACCTCCCTCTCATTCACACACAAATATTCTGTCTTAGTCCTGCTGACCTTCATTCCTCTTCTCTCTAGAGCATATCTCCACCGCTCCAGGTTCTCCTCCACCTGTTCCCTACTCTCACTACAGATCACAATGTCATCTGCAATGATCATAGTCCACGGGGACTCCTGTCTGATCTCGTCTGTTAACCTGTCCATCACCATTGCAAATAAGAAAGGGCTCAGAGCTGATCCTTGATGTAATCCCACCTCCACCTTAAACGCATCCGTCACTCCCACCGCAGACCTCACCGCTGTCACACTACCCTCGTACATATCCTGTACCACTCTTACATACTTCTCTGACACTCTTGACGTCCTCATACAATACCACAACTCCTCTCTAGGCACCCTGTCATATGCTTTCTCTAAATCCACAAAGACACAATGCAACTCCTTCTGACCTTCTCTGTACTTCTCCATCAACACTCTCATGCGGCATTGGTACAGGATAATATCTGCATATATCAACATGTACAGTACAAACTGTGATACTACCCACATTGTTGACATTCACAATATGTGTGCACATGTGTGCATTACAAAACACCCCCTCACAAATGCAGATTGACCTCACATATGTATACAGGTATGTAAAGGCTGCCACTATGAATGTTACAGTATTAATGTGATGACAACTGGATGCTTACCTGGCCGCACCTTGGCTGTGGAAGCTGTGCCACCCACCTCCATGACATATGTTGTGATAGTTTCTTGTAAGCTGGTGGCTGAACCCAGGTTTGCCAGGAACTCCTCTGTGGCTGAGAGTGGCTGTTGTGTAGCAGGCCCTCCACAGGTGCCAGCACGATCCCTGGCTAAAGGTGTGGCCCTTTGCCGTGCATGATGTATTAGATCTGTGGCCCAGTGTCAGACCTACTCATAGCTCCTGTCATACTGGCCCACATGATTAACTAATGCCTTGAGGTCTGCTCACAATGCATCACATTCTTACTGATTATGGCGACTCCTTGACAACAGCACCTGGTGATGGAGTCTCAGGGCATCGATTATGGCGGCGGTCTCATCTTCTGAGAAAGGTGGATTCCTCTGGTGGTATGTCTCACCTGAAAGACGTCAAGAGGGGAACACATCACAGGACCACATACATTGCTCACCATTATGTACACACCCTGCACATCCACATTTGCCACCACTATCCACCGCTAACTCACACATCATACCCCGCCATGTATCACCACAGTATATATGTGTCTATCAGCAACATAGTGGCAATACATCATGCATTGACCTCCTGATCTTAATGTTTCCTGCTACTTGCTGCATGTCCTACAAGGTGTTAAAATGAATTGGTCCTGTTGCACCTATTACTGCTTGTTCATAGCACGTCTACATTGTATGCAATGGTGTCAGCCTCCACTGTTGTATTAAGCACCTGGACTGTAGGACCACCCCTTAGCTCTCCCTGGCCTTCCTCCCTCAGATTCTTCACTATATGGCTGGACAATGTCCTACAGTTTCCCCTGCCAGTCCAGTTGATATGGGCATCCTGGCACATTGTAGCACCTGCCTCAGTAACATGGATGGACAGCCATCTACAAACATCAGCAAGGGACACACTTTGTGAAAGATGCAATGACATTAGGAACCTACAGTCCATGCTCTCTCCCTGTCAGACATGCATACCTGTCCTCGAACAGGTTGTGAACACAATCAGTACACCTCACATGCCACCCACACCTACACACACACATACACACACACACACACACACACACACACACACACACACACACACACACACACACACACACACACACACATATGCAGAGGTCCCCAACATACATATCCACAAACAAAGGAGACCTGCGAAGCAAAGCCACATGTGAATACCACAGCCCTACACAGTACATACCACACATGGACACACATCTGTCACAGTCCGTGTTGGCATGCCTGATGTGGGATGTATGTCCCTGGACTATATGCAGTGAGATATGAGTGAGCATACTGATTATGTGTCCCAGGCAGGTATGTCCCTAGTATTATGCACCATTCCACTGTCACCCAGACTGATGCCGCAATACATTCAGGAAATGATTGACCTTAACATGTGGCCTTTTATCCTGTGATATTCTAGGAGGTTCCAGTACCTGTGAGCCTGGAATGATATGGTCAACAGATCACGATGCTTCAACAGAGATGGCCTCCATGTGTCTCAAGTGGCCTTCATATGTCTAGCAATGGTTCTCATCACCCCCATATTGCCCTCATTAGGAAAACTGGTGAGTTTATCATTACCAACATACAACTGTCAGCACAACACACACTGAAGGCCATGTTGCTAAATGTTAGGAGTCTACACATGACTCTGCCTTCAATGCAAGCATTCTTAACTCTGGGAAATGTTGACATCTGTACACTCACACAAACATGGTTCAAAGCTGCAGAGAGCACCCCAGCCTTACCTGGTGTACCATCCCATCATACAGTCATACCCCAAAGTGTGGGCGGAAATGACATGGGGCATGTGATGTCAGTATAAATGAGACACATGCACACCTCCACAGGGGACACTGCAGGGGCAGTTCGCCATTGCCAACACAGCTATTCAAATCATAGCTAGCTACCGGCCACCACATGTGACCAGGAAGCTCATTCTGCCTATATGGATCTCATCAACTGTATTATGATTTGGGTCTGTCACTGAACATCCCAAACATACATTGGGAAACATACCCATGCCAGCACACAAATGGCCAGAGAGCCATCAAAAGTGGAATTAGAAACACCACGGTGCAGCTAGGGGCTTCCCCCACATGAGGTGAAGGTGTGTTGGAGCTGATATTACACAACACAGGTTACCACTGTAGCATCCCTACAGTGTCATCCCCCATGACAAAGCAACCATCATGCAGTCACATGCAGTCCGCATCTCCCACAATACCCATCTAGCTAGGGTCAAACATACATTCACCTCCAATGTGGAATACAGCCTCCTGCGGGGTGGTATACACAGCTTTACAGCACCCAACCCCTCTGTAGGGACAGGCACCAATATCCACACACACACAAGCACCATATGTGCATTTTTATAGATGCATGGAGTCAGGTATACCCAACAGGACTACATCATCCTCTGCAAGGATACATACACCTATGTGGTGGACATCTGCAATACATAAGTGTCTATAAAATGGATGACATAACGCTCTCCGAGACAAATTAGGAGCAGGTACCTATTTTGGAGCAATGCCTCTTTAACATGAACAAGTTAATGGGATCACTCCTGGAAACCTGCAGAACAAACCCAGAGCCCATACTGTCAACGTCCGGTGCAGACAATCATCTCCCATTCTGTACATATGTCTGCAACATCACAGGAAGCACTTGCATCTGCTCACTTGTGGTGTTGAAGGACACCAGCTATACCAGTGCTGTAGGTATAGCATACTTGATAGCTGCCCCCTTCTCCTATATGTAGGGAACAGGTCACCACTGCCATGTGAACATCATTGTATACATCTGCCATGGGAGCCTATCACATCACAGGATGCATCCTACATGACCCCAAGCATAACCTTGCAACACCATAAGGCACTGTATTCAAATGAGACCTGAGTACCTCCTTTGTCCCAGCTGTGTGAAGGACAGCCACTGTCACCCCTTTACACTAAGGTATGGCATCCACCGATCTGTCACATTATATACTCATCAGCCTAACTAAGCTGTTCTGCAAGGCCATAGCACTGTTTATAATGAAACTCATGAACAAGGACATTGGTAACCTCCACACACTCCATCATGCACAGTTAGGCTTTGCAAAGGAAGGGATCATGTCTGTTACACTCGGTTAACCTCTTTGACACAGTCACCAAAGCCATGGACGAGGGGTGATAGTGCACACTGCCTACCTTGACCTGGGCAAAGTCTTTGACAGTAAAACACACTTGGCCATAATAGATATATGCTCTCAAGTATGCAACACACCATATGTTACCATAGTGGTAGCACACTGGCATGCTGACACGACCCAACTAATCCACATTGGGCAACCACCTCAAGTGGTTGACCCATAACTAGCAGCATAACCTGTTGCTCTGTGTTTAGGCCTCTGTTATGCATGATGTACACATCTGAGGTGCAGGCCAGAGCCTTTGGCTTATAGCCAACCATGTTTGCAGACAACTGCATGCTGTGTGTTGTCACTGGATTCCCTAGTGATGTGGACATCTGCCTAGGAGGGTGTCATGCAGAAGATGACATTTCACCACCATGTTGCTTCTGTTGTATGGTAAACCATCTACAAGGCCCACCTCATACATAAGGGTATGTCATCCAGGGACATGGGGTCCTAACATCCCTGTATTCACCCCAATAAGGCCCATTATTGTGTAAAATGCCCTGTTCATCATTCACCTCACACAGCACATGTAGCAGCTGGGGACATCACAGAGGTTCCCCACCAGGGAATACGAAGGCCTCAAACATCTACTATACAAAGATAGGCTATAAGCCCAACCCTCTACCCAGTTTCATACATACTCCTCAGAGGTGACCTCTGTCTGGCATGCAAGGCAATCACAGATTCCACATTGTTGGGACTGCTGCACAAGTGCAACTCAAGCTCCACTCTATTAAGACGCACACACGCTCTCAACCTGGTGTATGACATCAACTGGGCTTGTTGGTGCCTCAGACGTGTGTTGCACACACTCACCCTGCTGTGGAATGGTTTTCCTGTCCACATCAGGCAGGGTAGCTAATTGCACCTTTGCAGGCAGAATCTGGATGACTGGATGGTTAACTGCACATACACCCTCGGGATACCACCTGTGTCCATGTTGGACTGGGGCATCAGGTGCTGCCTTGCATACACATGGGCTAACATCTGCCCTAGGCATATGGGGGCTCAGGGCCCATAGCCTAGTAACCTTGTATGGTCCTAGGTATACCAGTTATGGGCTGTGTGCTGTGACAGACTGTGTTATGTATCCACACCCATCATGCCATTGACTGTGGTGTGTCCCCTTTGGGCAATGTTACAGTACCATGTCATACAGCCAACATCTGACAAATAGGTGACTGCTACTACAAGTGCATGTTGACATTCCAGCAACATCTGTGCTACAAAATAACTGAGAGCAGTGCATATGTGGCGTAGGGTTCCCCTGTTGTAGGTGTCCGATATCTGCAGTACCCAGATGTTTGCAGAATGTGTACATGTGCCTGATATATTTAGACCCCCTGCCTGACACATGTGAAAGTCTAGTAACCAGTTGGACAATATGTAATGGTTGTCCCCAGAGTGTGGGGAATGTGTGACATGTCAGACCCCTTGGAACACAGTAATGGTATAATAATATCCTGTACTGTATTACTTTGCTTACGTTGTATGTTCAATATGTACACACTGTTGCTGAGTCAGAGCCGTGTCACCCCCACTACCACTGCCTATAACCTGCTGTCCTGCTGCAGGGGGTCACCAGGTATGTTAGCCATAGCTGTCAGGCAATGACATACAGGTGTGAAATACACAGTGACCTAGACAGAGTACATCAGGAACAGTCAGGGACACCTGGACAATGTTTGAACTCACCCTGTAAGTCATTCACAGATTGAGAGGAACTCACTGACAGTACATGATGTGATATGCCAGCTGTATCCACCAGTAGTTACTGTCACTATTGTATAGCAGACAGTCTAGTAGCATTCGTATGTGAGCTGACCATTGCTGGGGGGGACTCAGGGGCCAGAGCTGTGATCTATGTCACTGCAGACAGAGCCAAAAGGGAAGACTGTAGGTGCTGGACAGCAGAGTAACAGCAACATGTCATTGCAAGATAAGTTGTTGAGACCTACTGTTGAAATTCCTATTTCCCATGACTGCATCCCCATCTGCATTCCATTACAAGGTTAATTCTATTACATACTTGGTATAGTGCTGTACTCCTTTGTGAGCAGAAATCCAGTGGTAGTTTTTTTTGGAAATCAGTCTGTCTTCATGAAGAAAGTCACAGACCTGTTTACCATAGGCAGCAACTTGCCTTTTGTAGGTAATGCTTATGACCAGGTGATTGTGTGTGCACCAATCTGTGACTCACACTTGGTAATAGCATCCAGAACAGCTGGGTAGCATTTTCATTAGCCAATGATATGGCAACACAGTGCTATAATTAAGGCCTTCATGTAGACATTGGCCCTTTTCCTGGCCTGTGAGGAGAATATTATCAAGGTGTGGGAGCTACAGCATCACAGAGGGTATGTAGAAATACTGTTCACTGTTTGGATTGATGTGATATGTCCACTGTTTTGGATGCTATGTTTGGCTGTTGTTAACAGGCTTTCAGATTCTGTAGCAGTGTACTGTTTAACAATGTGTGTTGGGGTCAGTAAGGAGAAAAGCATATATGAGTGACATACATCATTTTTATCTGAATATGCATGCTGCTGCAGTTGATGCTGGTCTATCAGCTGTGTATCTCTGTAGGGCGTTTCTGTGACACATGTCCCTGTCACCTGGACATCCCCCTTTATGTATGGGTGTTGTGTGGATGCCCTGTCCTAGGTCTTTGGGAGGTATGGTAGGTCTGTAGCAGGTAGCTGTACATAGTGCTGCATGTGTAGCAGACCGCAGATGATGCATTCTGGCCAGGAGTCATACTGGGGATTGTGAAGACATTGGGGGACAGCATGGTATATATGTCAGTGAGGGAGCAGTGTCAGCTCTTCTGTCACAACATGGCCAGGGTGAGGGTACCCATAACAGTCCAGGTGAGGCATGTGCCTGTGGTATATATGTGAAGTAGTAGTGCCATCCAGAGAGTGGTAGGGTACATTTAGGACACATATTCATATTTGTGACATGTCCCACCCTCCAGGCCTTTGATGTGCTACTGTGGGTGGCAGTGACTGTAGTAGCAGCAACCAGTTCTGCTGGACATTGCAGGGCTCAGTTATTTCTGTGTTGTATTGACAAGCATGTAGTTGTCGTGCAACAGACTGGACTGTGGGCCAGAACTGTGGGTGTCCAAATGTCAGACATACTAGGAATGTAACAGATAGAGCTACTGAGTCATTAGTAGGGAGGTGTAGTTGCAAGACATATATGCATGCATACAATGTGCTACACAGGATTGGTATGAACATGTGTGTTCAGATGGGTATGACGTGTGACACTGAAATGTCATGTTTTGTAACCTCAATCTGCACTGACTTGGCACTACTTCAGCACACAGGATAGGTTTGATGACAACCATGGTGAACACAAGAACTCTGCACGCACGGCAAGTGCAAAGGTCCAAACCAAACAGACCAGCATTGTTAGAGAAAAGGAAATTAGACTTTAATCAAAAGTCAAAACATAGCCCACAGACCGGTTTCGGCCCTAAGCCTTTGGCAATGTAAATTCAGACTGTGAAACAAAACCCTTCTTTATAGGGTAACATAGTCAAGCATAATCAATCACCATAGCTTTGTTATAAATATTCATTTAAGCCAGGTGGAAACAAACCCTCTAGTCTGACAATCCATGCTTTTTCCTTTCTGTTTAAAATACTATGCCAGCCAGTTTTACAACTTCTGTTACCCCAAACACTATCAATAATAATGAAATGGAATTGGCCTGGTGAGTGACACATATGACACATATCCCACAGACTCAGTGTGCCACTCAGCCACAGCCCATAAGGCAAAAGAACGTACCCAACACACTAGTCATAGGTGACTCTATAGTCAGGCACACTGATGTCTCACTCACCAGGCTAAACAAGGAGAAAGTTACTGCTTAGCGAAAAACAGCTCTTATACTCACTTTCCTCACTTGTCTAGAGGAAAGTAGTTTTTTTTTCAGGAATGTCCAAGGGTCATCTCCCAGTGTTCTCTCCTGTCTATCTGATGAATCTGGGCATCTTGGGGCAATGTAGCACTTGCCACATGTACACAGACAACCCTCTCCTCATACCACCCAACACCACAACCTGTGAGAAATGCACTTATCTAGCCAAACTGGAGGTAAAGCTATCTCCAACCAAGACTGAACTTGACAGTCAAGAGGAGAAGGTAAACACTTGCACAACACCACATAGGCTCACTAAACCTTCTTCTTCTTTCGGCTTTTCCCAGTAAGGGGTCACCACAGCAGATCACATGTCCGCTCATGATTGGTAGTGGAGTTTTACGGTGTCGAGTTGCCAGCCCAGCGCCCAACCTTCCACAGAAGGCACACACACGTACTCACACCTAGGGCCAATTTTAGAGTGTCCAATCCACCTACAGCATGTCTTTGGGATGTGGGAGGAAACCGGAGCACCCGGAGGAAACCCACGCGACCACAGGGAGGACATGCAGACTCCGCACAGAAGTCATCCCAGCCCAGGATCGAACCAGGGAACCTTGTGCTGTGAGGCGACAACACTAACCACTGCACCACCGTGGCCACCCACATAGGCTCACTAAACCTACACCACCAAAATCCACAATAGAAACACAAAAACATTTGCGGAGGCTCTCAATAATAATCTGGTCAAGCAACAGACACCTCCAAAGCAGAAACGCAAGCAACCTCCACCCCTCCCAACACAACCCAAATGACACATATCCCACAGACTCAGTGTGCCACTCAAGCACAGCCCATAAGGCAAAAGAACATACCCAACACACTAGTCATAGGTGATTCTATAGTCAGGCACACTGATGTCCCACTCACCAGGCTAAACAAGGAGAAAGTTACTGTCAGCTGCCTGTCGGGTGCCTGGATCTGCCACATAACCCATGCACTCAGGTCACTCCACAACAAGTACAAACATGACTCTGTCATTGTCCATGTTGGTGTGAATGACCTGAGATGTACCTCCCAGGGCTGCATGAAAAAAGACATGGAAGAGCTCTCCGATCTTGTAGCCCAGGCAGGTATGACCCTAGCCCTGAGCAGCATCCTGCCATTGCCCAGAATGATACCGCAGTACAAGGACAAAATGATTGACTTCAACAATTGGCTAAGCTTCTGGTGTCATTCTAAGGGGATCCAGTATCTGTCTGCCTGGGACAACATGGTCGACAGACCATGATGCTTTGTCAGAGATGGCCTGCACCTGTCACCCCTGGGATTCTGGATACTGGCTAAGGCTTTTGCTGCCCCTATAGTGCCTTTTCTAGGCAAGGCTCAAATGACAAATTCACCACCGTAACAGGAACAGGCAAGCAAAAACTGAGGGTAATGCTACTCAATGCTAGAAGTCTAAACCTCAAAATGCACTCCCTTGAGGCACTCCTTAAAATGGAGAACATTAATATCTGTGCAGTGACTGAGACCTGGTTCAAGGCTTCAGAGAGCACCCCTGCATTACCAGGCTATAACTCATACCACACTTTTTGGCCACCTAACCTGGACCGAAACACCAAAGGTGGAGGTGTGTCCATATTCATTAAGGATATCCACACCTCCAGGCTAGTTGCTCAGCATAATGCATCCAAGGTTACCCAAGTGCAACTAACTCTGGGCAAAACTGCAATCCAAATTGTAGCTTGCTACAGATCCCTCACCATGCCCCAGGATTCCCATTCCTCTCTTGATATACCGGAAAATATTAGGGTTCAACCAAACACCCTAATAATGGGCGATTTCAACTACCCCACCATTAACTGGGAAAACTACTCGTGTACTAACACCTTCGCTCAACGCTTTGTGGAATTCATAAATTCCAATGCCATGGATCAACTTATCCACACCCCCACCAGGGGCAAAAATATCCTAGACCTAGTCATTACCAACATGAGTGACCGGCGTTCCACACCTGAAGTCAACTTCTCGTTGGTCAGATCTGACCATAAGCTAATTGCCCTAGATATCCACATCCCACTCCCACCCCTACATTAAGGAAATCATGGTTAAAAATTTCTCCAAAGCCAACTTCATGCTTCTAAAGACAGAAGTGGCAAACTTCATGACACCCATGGAGATGGACAATACAGTTACGACTGCTGAATCCTGCACAGATGCACTCTATAAGCACTTACACGAGTGCATGGATCGTGCTATCCCAGACAGAACCAAGATGCTATCCTCCAAAAAAAGGAAGCCAGTCTGGTGGTCTCCTGCCATAAACAAACTCTACAACAGAAGGAAGAAACTGTTGCAAAAGAGAGTAAAATCCCATGAGTGGAGGAGTTCCCTGGTCAGCCTCAGTAAGAAGCTGAGATCCCTTATAAGATCTTCCAAAGCTAGCTATGAAAATAAAATTGCCACTGATTCTAGGGACAACAATGCATTCTATAGCTATGTCAAGAATATAATTGGCAACACCCAGATCTGCTGTGAGTTACAGCATAACAACATGAAAATTACAGAACCAACTGATATTGCCAACATCCTGGCAGGTAGGTTCAGTGCTAACTTTACTCCCCTCTCACCCCCTAAAGGGCCCATATCTATACAGGAAGAATGCAGAGTCATTGTAATCACAACTACGCAGGTTAAAAGCTGCACACGCTAAAGCCAAAAACACAGCATCCGTGGGACTGAACAACATCCCAGGCTGCGTTTTACACGAACTTCAGAGCAAACTGGCTCCCCACCTAAGCACCATGTTCAATCATAGTCTCACATCAGGCTTTGTGCCCACTGAATGGCGCACAGCAACAGTTATCCCACTCCACAAAGGGGGAGCCACCACTGATCCTGGGAACTATCGGCCTATTATCCTGACAAGCCTGGTCTGTAAGACCATGGAACGTATCATCATGGAACTCATAAACAAAGACATTGGTAACCTCCAAACTCTGGACCCCACCCAGTTCGGGTTTGTGAAAGGCAGATCATGCCCCCTGAACCTGATCGACTTCTTTGAGGCAGTCACCTAAGCTATAGTCGAGGGTAAGGCGGTTAACATAGCCTATCTTGACCTTGCCAAGGCTTTTGACACCATACCCTATTCTGGAATTATAGCTAAACTCACTAAACTATGTATAAATCCCTATGTCACAAGATGGGTTGCCAGTTGGCTCACTTGACAGAACCCACACTGTAAAAGTTGCAGACTCCAAATATGACTTCAAACCAGTGACAAGTGGAGTACCACAAGGTTCAGTCTTAGGACCTCTCCAGTTTGGTATCTACTTCTCTAAAGTACAGGCTAACACAGAAGATTTTTGGCTAACAAAGTTCACAGATGACTGCAAACTAGGAGCCATAGTTGAGTCCCCAAATGATGTGGACATCCTACAGAAGGGCCTCACTGAGACAGATGCCTGGTGTTAAAGGCATGGCCTCAAGCTCAATGCCAAAAAGTGCATTGTCATCCCCTTTAGTAAAAACCCTGTACCCATGAACTACCACATAGGCAGCAGTCTACTTAATGCCAAATGTGTGATAAGAGACCTGGGGTCCCAGATGGACAGTAGTCTCTCCTTTGATAATCACATCACCACAGTGGTCAGGAAATCCTTCTACGTGGCGTACCTCATCACAAAAGGGTTCTCATCTAGGAAAAAAGAGGTCATTGTTCCCCTCTACTCGACACTCATTAGATCCATTATAGAGTACAATGCCCCTTTTGGAATGTAACTCACAAGACATCTGCAGCAGCTGGAAAGGCCACAGAAGTACCTCACAAAGAGGATTATTGGCCTCAAACAGATGACCTACATTGACCATCTCAGAAAACTCCAGCTTTACTCCATAGCATATCGCCTACTCCGAGATGATCTTTGCTTAACATATAAAGCTATGTCAAACCCATAGCTGTTGGACATGCTACACCTAAAGAAATCCCAATCCCTCCGAGCTACACGCTCTAGGGACCTAAACCTTGGCACTACAATAAACAGGACATGCTGGAGGAATAGATTCCTGTCCCAGAGACTTCCCATACTCTGGAACAAGTTACCCATTTATGTCAAGCAAAGTTCCTCATTAGCACTCTTCAAGAAAAATCTTGATAAGTGAATGGGAAATAGGAAATACACCCCAGGGATCACTTTGGTGGCTCTGCTCAACAGGGGCACAGGAAAATAACTTTCTTATGTGGTGTAAGCCAGGGAACCTTGCTGGCTAGGCTCACTTAGGCCCTTGGGCCGATAGCCTAGTACCTACCTATGAACCCTCAAGTGTGACCTGTGTAGAATCTGGAATTTGTATATTATGCTTATAGTGGTTAAAATATCCACTCATAGTTTTTCCTTTTGTGAAAGAAAAACGGCACTTATTTTCCAAAAGCAAGTTTACCCATTCATCAGCTAGAGGAATATCCCAATGGTTTTGTACTACATCCATAAAATCAGATGTATTCCTGCCAAAACTGGTTATAAACCTAATGGGGCAATGTATATGAGGATCATGATTTTTGTATTTCAACAAATCATTCCTATCCATTCTTTTAACCTGACTACTGATTTGAAAAAGTTGTGGTTTATTATATCCACATTGGGCAAACCTCCTTGTAAGTTCTTTGTCTTGATTGTAGAAATCTTTTACACTAAAACAGATTCTTCGAATTCTCATATACTGGGACTTGGGGATGTTACGGATGATATGTGGTGGATGACAACTGATTGCATGCAACAAAGTGTTGGAATGAAAAGGTTTGCGATATAATGTAGTAACTAGTGGTTGTCAGTTCACCAGCACATTCAAAAAAGAAATTGAATTCTTATCAAAATTTAAGGTAAATTGAATACCCCATTTGTTTTTATTGAGGTATTCAACAAATTCATACAAATATTGAACATCTGATTTCCACAATCGTCCAAAAACCTCTTCCAGATGTCAATTTCATCTATAAATATATTATGACTGTTGTCATAAATAATCATCTGCTCCAAGTAACCCATGAAAAGGTTGACATAAATGGGGACAAACGAGGCCCCCATCGCCGTACCTTTTAACTGTAGGTAGCAGGTGCCATTGAAATAAAACACATTTTTAGTGAGCACATGCTCTGTCAGACAAATAAATGTGTTAAATCCTAGACTGTATAGTGGGGTTTGGTCTAACCAGTATTGTAAAGCCCAATGTGGAATACTAGTATAAAGTGAAACCACATCTAATGTACACATAACCCAACCATCGTCCAACTGAGCATCAGAAATAATGTTAAGAAACTCAGTAGTGTCTTGTATCCGAGCTCTCACATTTTTTTAATAATGGTTTTAAATACCTGGTCAGAAATTCCGATAAAGGCTCCATGAGAGACCCATTGCCCGCAACAGTGGGTCTCCCAGGAGGCTGTGTTGCATGTTTGTGGATTTTTGGAAGAAGATATAAGTGTTGTGGTAGTGGATCTTTAACCTTTAGATGAAATGAAACTTTATCTGTAATGATGCCCTCACTTACTGCTAATTCTAAAAAAGCATCTGTTTCACCTTTAAACCTCAAAGTGGGGTCGATGGTCAATGTAGTATAAAACCTGCCATCTTTCTATTGTCTGTCAGCCTCAGCTACATACATGCCCCAATCCGTAATAACTACTGTACCCCCCTTATCAGCATTAGTGATTACAATGTTCTTATTCTGTCTCAAATTATTCAGAGCAACAAGTTCTGATTTTTGGCAAATTATTAGAAAAACATTTTTTATCACCATAAGTACCTAAATGTAAATCTTTTAACACGCATTTATAAAAAATGTCCACATGCTTATTCATTGGGGGTACAAATGTAGATTTATGGAATGTGAAGGTGGGTGCTAAAGATGCAGTAGTGTTTACATTATTATCAAAAAACAGTTTGAGGTTCAATAGTCTACAGAAAGCATTCAAATCCTGAACAAAAGTATCTTCTGACACCACATAACCAGGTATAAAGTTTAATCCCTTATTCAACAATCCTAATTCAGTATCAGACAATGACACAGATGAAATGTGTACATTATTTAGATTTTCTACTTGGGTTTTAGAAAGTTGGGCAAGGTTTCTTCTAAAGGGGCATTGCTTAAGTCGCTATTATGAGTGAGACTAACATCCTGAAAAGAACAGCTTTTCTTAGACGCTGTTGACGTCTGTTGAGATTCTAGTTCTGTAATTGTATAAGAGGAGGAATCTTCCCCCGAGGTATCACTGACCCCTTTTTTAAGTATAGATTTCCTCCTTTTCCTTTTTTGACTGATTTTTCTAGTCTCATTCTGAGAAAATCTTACCAGAACTGTATTGGCTTTTGAGAGAGAACTAAAAGAAAGGAAACTACGAAAGTTTAACAGGGCTATCAAAGATTACAGTTCTGGTAAACCCTTTGAACAGATCAAAAGTGTAAAACTGAGATCAAAGCAGTCATAAAATGCTTGACTTATCAGCTTTCATACAGCAGAGTGCACTGTTGTTACATTTTTGCAGTTCAACATCCAATACAGTCTTTTCATATTTAAGAGAACAAACCTATGTCTTTTATTAATATTTACAAAGACACAGAATTATTTACAAAATTGTATCCAGCTAGGCTGGGAGCCTTCACATATCTTCATATCCCCCCCCCCGAGAACTCAAGCTAGTTTTTCAAGTGTCCCCTGAGAAACACTGCATGAGAGGGTTAGGTCTATCTGAGTATACCTTACCCCATTCCCTGTCTTGAGAGCCCATCTACGTTGGTATTGCTACTCTCACTGCGGTGCTGCACTGACATATATGCTTACAATCCTAGCTCCATCTTAGCAACTTGGCTCATAGGTTCATAGGTTCATACTAGGCTATCTGCCCTAGGGCATTTATAAGCCTAGCCAGAGTGTGTTTAGCTTTCACCACCTATTTTAAATGAATTTTGCTATGCCCTTTTTCGAGGTTAGTATACTGTGCCTCTGTCTAACAGTGACACAGAAGTGATACCCGGGGTAAACCTACGATCTCCCATCCACTCATCAAGATTCCTCTTGAAGAGAGTCAATGAGGGACTCTGCCTAACCTGGACTGGGATTTTATTCCAGAGTGAAGGGAGCCTCTGGGTTATGAATCTTTCCCTCCAGCATGTCCTATTTATTTCAGTGCTGAGGTTCAAGTCTCTCGGCCAGTGCTCGATGGGATTTGGATTTTCTGAGGTGCAGCATGTCCATTAATTCCGGGTTGGACATGGCTTTATACATCAGCCACAGATTGCCTCTGAGCAGGCGGTATGCCACTGAGTAGAGCTGGAGTTTCTTTAACCGGGCAGCATATGGCATCTGTTTGAGCCCTTTGATCCTCTTGGTGAGGTACTTTTGGGGTCTTTCCAGTTGCTGCAGGTGTCTGGTAAGGTACATCCCAAAAGGGGCATTGTACTCAATTATGGGCCTGATGAGGGATGAGTAAAGAGGCACGATGACCTCCCCTGATCTAGATATAAATCCCTTCATGATTAGGTGGGCTATATAAAATGTTTTTCTAACCACTTTGGCCACGTGGTTTTCAAATGAGAGATTGCTATCAACTTGGGTCCCCAGGTCCCTGATTACTTCTTCCGTACTTAATGGATTACCACCTATGTGGTAATTTGTGGGCACTTTGTTTTTGCCAAAGGGATGACTATACACTTTTTGGCGTTTAGCTTGAGGCCATGGCTCTGGCACCAGTTGTCTGTTTCTATGAGGCCCTTTTGTAGGATGCTTGTGTCAGCTGGAAAGTCAATTATGGCACCTAGTTTGCAGTCATCTGCGAACTTGGTCAGCCACAGTCCTTCTGTGTGGGCCTGTACCTCCGAGAAATATATACCGAACAAGAGAGGTCCCAGGACTGAGCCTTGTGGGACACCACTTGTAACTGGTTTGGAGTCTGACATGGCTCCAGAAATTCTAACCATGTGGGTTCTGTCCTTGAGCCAGTTTGCAACCCATCTAGTGACATAGGGGTTTATATTTAAGCTGGTGAGCTTATCTATAATGCCCGAGTGGAGTATTGCATCAAAGGCTTTGTGAGGTCCAGGTAGGCTGTGTGGACCACCTTCCTCTCGTCAATGGCCTTGGTGACTGTTTCAAAGAAATCGACCAAGTTTAAGAGGCAGGATCTGCCCTTAACAAAGCTGAACTGGGTAGGATCCAGTGTCTGTAGGTCCCCAATATCTTTATTTATGAGGTCCATGATGATCCTTTCCATAGCTTGGCATTTTGCTGGCTGGCTCTGTTTAACCATGTTAGGGGATTGTGATCTGTCACTACAGTGAATTGTCTTCATACAGATAAGGCTCAAGTTTCTGCAGTGCCCACACTATGGCTAGACATTCCTTTTCTACAACTGCTTAGCATTCCTCCCTGGGTTGGAGCCTAAGACTGAGATAAACAACTGGGTGCTCTTCTCCCTCTGAAGAAATCTGGCTAAGTACAGCCCCCACCCCATGGTTCAAAGCATCCACCTGCACAACAAATTCTTTGCTGTAATCTGGACTGGCTAACACAAGGGGTCCTCCCAAAGCTTATTTAAGCTTCTTGAATGCTACTCACATGTTGTGGTTCACACTACCTTATCTGGCCTGTTCTTCCTTGTCAGGCCTGTGAGGGGAGCAGATATGGTACTATAACTGGGGAAGAACTTTCTGTAGTACCCTGCTATCCCTAAGGATGACCTCACCTGCTTTTTGGTAACAGGTGAAGGCCATGCCCAAATGGCTTCCACTTTGGCAGGTTCTGGCCTGAACTTACCACTCCCCACTCTATGTCCCAGCTAGGAGACCTCTGCCATACTAACCTGACATTTGCTGGGCTTAACGGTCAACCATGCCTTCTGTAGTCTGCCCACCACCTCCCTGACATGTTGAAGGTGCTCTTGCCATGAATGGCTGTAGATAGCAATATCATCTAGGTAAGCAAGAGCAAACCCTCCTGCTAGGATATGATCTACCAGCCTGTGGAAAGTTGCTGGGGCATTTTTCATCCCAAAGGGCATCTTTGTGAACTCATACAAGCCAAAAGGAGTCACAAAGGCTGACTTCTCTCTCTAGCACTGGGAGTCAAGGGCACCTGCCTGTAACCCTTGGTAAGATCAATGGTTGTAAGATACTTAGCCCCACCCAGCTGCTCTAGGGCTTCATCTGTCCTAGTTATGGAGTAAGCATCTGACTCTGTGTGACTAATGTCTTGTAGTCCACACAAAACCTCATACTGCCATCCATCTTTGGCACCAGCACCACTGGGGAGGCCCAGGGACTGTTGGACTCTTGAATTACCCCTAGTTCCAACATGTCCTGTATCTTCTCCAGAGTCTGACTCTCTCAGGCACCCTATAAAGGGCCTGCCTAAGAGGTCTTGGGGTCATGTATCCACCTGGTGTTGCACCAGGTGGGTGCACCCAGGTTTCCCAGTGAACATGTCCCCAAACTCCTGTAACACTGCTCAGATTTCTCGAACCTGGGTAGGAGATAACTGGTGGGGGGTTCCTATTAGATTATCGAAACTCCGTTTATGTGAATACGAAATCATTGACACGTATTGCGCGAAATACATAATCGTTGAACATGCAAAACTGAGAAATTGGAAATGTCGAAGTGTTTTGGTTGGCCCGTCTGCAGTATAGCTCCATAAGGTAAGTGTGCGATAGTTACGGATGTTAGGGTTAGGGTATGGGTTAAGGTAAGTGTATAGATAGGTAATGTGTGTAAGATTTAGTGTAGTGTTAGAAGTAGGGTTTTGTTAAATGTATTTATGTATATTATTTATTTTGTTTGGGTATATCTCCGTAGGGGAAGTGTGCGTTAGTTACGGACCTTAGGGTTAGGGAGGGGCTAAGGGTAGTGCATAGATAGTTGTGTATGTGGGGTTTAGTGTAGGGTTAGAAGTTGAGTTTTGGTGCCGTACTTTAGGGTTAGGAGTAGGGTTTGGTTAGTGTATGCATGTGGTTTATTTATTTTGTTTGGGTAGGTAGTATGTAGCGGGTGGTGGGGTTGGCCGACTATGAACGTTCGATATTTTAAATTTCGCAGTTTAGTGCATTCGGTATATTCGCGGTTCGAGTAATACGTGTCGCTGTTTTGGTATTCGATGTAATGGATTTTCGTTGTTTTAATATAGAAACCCTGGTGGGACATTGACACCCCTTCCACTGAGGTGCCAATCTGAGCCTCAATGAGGAAATCAGTCACCAGATCTCCCTCAGACTCCTGCAATCCACTGCAAACACTCAGCACAAGGGCCTCCCTATCATGGTAAGGTTTCATCATGTTAACATGGTACAATTTGTGCCCTGCCTCCTGCCTAGCAGTTCTACCATGTAGTTAGCATCACTTACCTTTCTTACCACCTGGTAGGGTCCCTCCCAGGCTGCTTGCAGTTTGTTATGTCTGACAGGAATGAGAACCATTACCTGCTGCCCTGGAGCATACTCTCTAGCTCAAGCATTCTGGTCATACCAGACCTTTTTCTGTTGTTCTGCTTCTGCCAGGTTCTCCTGGGCCAAACCCATGAGTTCCCTGAGCCTTATCCTGAGGTTTAGGACATATGCCACAACAGACTCATTGGGAGGTTCACACTCACCTTCCCACTCATCACAAATCAAATCTAGCGGTCTCCTCACCCTATGCCCATACAGCAATTCAAAGGGTGAAAAACCTGTAGATTCCTGAGGAATCTCTCTGTAAGCAAACAGATGGGGCAAATATTTGTCCCACTCCCTCTTAAACTAGCTTGTAAATGCCTGTAGCATGGACTTGATTGTAGAGTTTAACCTCTCAAAAAGACCATTAGTCTGGGGATGGTAGGGGGTGGTCTTCAGGTGCTTCACCTCACAGTGCTTCCACAGACAAGCCAGCAGGTCTGACATGAAATTGGCACCTCTGTCGGTCAGTATTTATTTTGGGAAACCTACCCTGCTGAAAATCTCTAACAAAGCATTTGCCACCTTTTCTGCCTCAATGGAGGACAAAGCCACTGCCTCAGGGTATCTTGTAGCATAATCTACTACCACTAGGATATACTTTTTCCCTGTGGAACTTGGGGTGCTCAGAGGCCCCACAATATCCATAGCTACCCTCTGAAATGGCTCCTCAGTCACAGGCAAAGGCATCAAAGGAGTTCTCACCTTGTCTCCTGCCTTGCCTACCTTTTGCACTGCTCACAGGTCCTGCAGTACCCTGTTACATGTCTGGAAATTCCAGGTCAATAGAATTTCTGCATAATACATCTCTTTGTACATTTTATGCCCATATGACCTGCAAAGGGAATATCATGGGCTATGGCTAGAAGCGCCAGATGGTAGGCTCTAGGCACTACCAATTGCTGTATCCTCTCATCTTCTAGCCCTCCCTCAGGGGTACACTCTGTATACAGTAACCCTTTGTCCCAGTATACAGATTCCCCCTTCCCTTGAGAATCAGGTCCCTCACTAGCTACCTGCCTCAGACCTTGCAATGTAGGGTTTGAGAGCTGAGCTTGTCTCAACTGTCTCTTTGTAACCCTTCCCAGCACCCCTTCTACAGGAAGTCTGGCATCCTCTGACAGTGGTGCCTCACTGTCAGCCTGGGCATTACTACTCACCTCTACCTTTGCAATCACTCTGTCCAAGGGAACATCAGCACCCACAAGCAGCTGTGGCTCACCTTCAGTCTCACTGTTACAAAGTAACTCCCTCCCTGACGTAACCATCTCACCAATCCTGGTTCCAAGCATGCGGTCTGTGTGGGTCTCTCCCAGGTTACCAGATCCATATGCTTGTCTCCAAGCCTGACTGCATGTAACTGCACAAGCACATGGTACTGCCTTATCAAAATAATTTCCTATCAGGACATCTGCAAGGATATCCTCAAACACACCTACTTGCTGGCTTCCTTTTCCAGCCTACCAGTCAAGGTGAACCCTAGTCAAAGGTATTTGGAATGGGGTCCTTCCTAACTGACTCCTGACTGGAGTAGACTGTCCAGGCAAGTAGTGCTCGTCTGTAACCATTGCAGGCTTCATAATGGTTATGTCAGAGGCTGTGTCTCTCTCATAGTAATGGCCTCTTTGCCATTCACTATGATAGGATATAACTTCTTGTGGTAGTTTGGTACCCTTGTTGTCTCAAGGCAACCTACCATTGGCATTTTGCCCTTCCCACTTACTGGCTGTCTCACCTTTTGTTCTTCACCTTGCCTCCATGGACATCTATATGCCACATGGCCCCACTGGTTGCATTCAAAACATTTAGCCCTAGGTCCTGGATGTGTACCTGGACTAGTGAGTTCCTCTGCTACAGGTATATTCTGTTAGGGCAGTCTGGGCTGCCCATCATGGGTTGCTTTAGACCCATGAGCAGTACTGTGGGCCCCTTTCCTGTGCAGGGATGCCCTGCTTGCTAGGTATAGGTCTCCCTTCTTCCCCAAATCACCTGAAGTAGTGCATTGTCTATCAGCTAACCAGATCCTCATTTCCTCATGCAAAGTGCTAAGAGCTTGTTCCCTCTGCCAGCCCTTCAAACATGGTGACCTGACATCCACTCACCCACCTGTGAAAATAAGGGCTCAGTTCAGCAACATAGTCACACATTCTTTCACCTGCCTTGCGTCTATGCTCACAAAACTTTTCCCTATAAGTTTCAGGTGTTAGCTTAAAAAATTCTAACAAACAATTTTTACAGCATTATAGTTAAAACAGTCAATGTCAGACATTTTGGACAAAATAGTTACAGCTTTACCATGGAGTAAGGGGGACAGGAACTATATCCAGAGCCTTTGGTCAATATCATACTATTTACATACCCTCTCAAACATATGAATGAAACTATCAAAACTATCCCCCTCTGTAAACTGAGGAAGAAATTTATTGACCTTTTGTGCTTCTGGGGTCCAGTTACTCCCTTCCCCATTACCTCCATGACTCTGGCGAAGAGTCAGCATCTCCTTTTCATGCTGCCTCTGCCTCTCCTTTTCCTCAGCTTCCAGGTGTAGGAGTTTCTCCTTCTCCTCAGCCTGTAGATGTCGCAGTCTCACTGCTGCTTCTGTTTCCAAATGCCTGGCCTCCAACTCAAGTCTCTTTAGCTCCAGATGGATTTTTAAGTCCTCTGCAGAAAGGTTGAGCTGTCCGTTCTCTGAGTATTGCACAGCTACACTGCCAGTCTGATCGTCCTCCTGACTGCTGTTTTCTGATGCAGCTGGGACCAAAGCTGCAATCATGTCTGCCTTAGTCAGGTTTCCATGCACCAATCCCTTAGTCTGACAAATCTCAGCTAACTGGCTCCTTGACAGCTTGCCATACTCCTCTGCTGACATGCTTGCCTGCTCTTCCTGACTAACTAAGCTAACAAAAAAAGTAAAACAACTGTGATCTGAACTCTGAATATTCACTGCATGGCTGATTTAGAGTACAAAAATACCTTCAGTGATCACTGTACACAAGCTGCAGGAATTTACTATCCACACCACTACAAGCCAATTACCAACCAATTAATATGTGGTGTGGAAATCCCACCACTGCCAAACAATTAATATGTGATGCATGCACACTGGCCCAGTAATCAGGGAGCCTCAATCCTCACCACTAACACCAGTGAGGGGCATCCACATTGGGAAGGATAACAAATACACACACAATAAAGTACAATTTCCCTTAAGAGCACACAGAGATCACAGCCAGTCTGGGGTGGTTTCTCCTTTTATCTCCAGATCCCCAGTAAGACTCCCCATTGGCACACCTATAGGGTACAGGTCTCAGCCTAGTGGTCAAGCTAAAACCTCCATCACCCTCTCTACCCAACCAGTACTTTGTGTCCCTGCCCAAGTAGGTGACATGCATACGCGCACACACACACACACACACACACACACACACACACACACACACACACACACTTTAAGATATGAGTTATATACAAACACACAGACACTCCTGGGGAAGGCTGGCACAGGTTCTCCAGCTATGCCCCTTCTTGCCATTCTATAAGGTAGTACCAGCTGCCACCAACCACTAATCAGCTACTAAAAAGGCCCTTACTAAAGGGTGTCCAATTATTACTGTGCAATATTATTATCCAAATAGTAAGTGTGACTGAGCAGCAAGACTATTGTTGTGGCTTTGTACAGTATCACTATATACATTCAATGTATTCTAGAGCTTAAATTATCTCTACACAAAACAGCCACAGTTGAAAGGTTTAAAATATTTAATAATAAATAATAAAAAACACAAGACAGTATTTCTTACTACACAGTGCTAGTCAAAAGTTGAGAGATCACAGGAAAATGCTTAAAATACAATAGAATAGTTCTGACATCAAGACAGAAAAACAGCTAGACTAAACTTACTATTTTCTATCTTTATCTAAGAGTAGTCACAGTTCTAAATAAACTTACATATAGAGAAAAGCAGAGTACTGGTGAGTAGTTGTCAGCTTTAGACAAAATCCAAAAATGCCCTCCCTCTCTGTCTATGAGAAAGTCCTTTAAATTGATAATACGTCCTGCTGACTCATTTTAGATTACACCATTCTTAACAATTCTCTGGTTTCCCAGGCTAACAGAAGCTCTATATTTACATTTCTTAGTAAGCTTGCACCTGGTCAGGAAACCAAAGCAATTAAAGACATTATATATGTAAAATCTAGCAACTAACTCTGGACTCAAAACAATAGAAAGGCTCTGCTGGTTCAGACACTACGGCTCTGAGATCTGAGATCAAAGCAGTCATAAAATGCTTGACTTATCAGCTTTCTTACAGCAGAGTGCACTGTTGTTACATTTTTGCAGTTCAACATCCAATACAGTCTTTTCACATTTAAGAGAACAAGCCTATGGCTTTTATTAATATTTACAAAGACATAGAATTATCTATAAAATTCTATCTAGCTAGACTGGCAGCCTTCACATATCTTCACATGCAAGTGTTAACCTTTCCTGGATGGGAATATGTGTGATCTGTACAGACCATATTGGGGAGCTGGGTTGCCTACCTGATCCACATACATTTGCAGATGGTTAATTTGCAGTCTGCAGCTATTACAGTTTCATACTTGCCTGCATCAGCGTACCTACATTCAGAGATGCATATAGCTGAAATGCAAAGGTTAACACAAGACAATCCTGGGAGAAACACACTATAATACCTTAGACAGTACTACTGTAGGTTCAGATCTTAGTGCAGAACAAAATCATATTGCATTATATCTTGTAGTACAGCTCCACATCTACACTTTAGCATGACAGTTATTTATAGGTCAACCTTCGTTCACCTCATGGTATTATACCCATGTAGAAAAACCTGTGATATTTGATTTCTTGAATAACAGCCCAGAATACACACAACAATTGGCAGAAGACAGATTTATTGGCAGTGAGAAGATACAGTGATTGGTATACAGCTGACAATCTTTATTATTTTAAACTTTACATAATGCAGGGATTGGAACACATCTGTTATCACACAATCTATGCAGTACTACCTTTATTTCTTCACAATTCTGACTGCAGTTGTACTGTATTTCCTGTAGATTAGGGAAGCAGTTAATTTAGTCCATTCACATTTTCAACGGTATACTTTATTACCAGAACATTTATTATTAATACGGTATACACATGTATTCCCAAACATTATTAATGCTGTATTAACTTTCTTTATGTAACACTAGCATGTTTCATGTCTTCATCTATATTGAACTGTACCTGGCAATACTCACTTATATCAGTCCAGATCTAGTTACACATTCATTGCAGTACACTCACAACAGACCATACCTACTGGCAGTTACTACTGTACTCTTTCTTAATTAGATTACTATATATATTGCAAGATAAATCTGTACTCACCACCCTCGGCACATCATGGCCAGGCGCCCTGCATGAGGCTCCAAGTTGTGAGCCCTCTCCTCTGCAGCTGTGGGGGGAAACACACCATTATGCGTACCTGTCTATCAGATATTCATACTAGAATTTAGTAAGTCACTGGTTCCTATACTTACATACTTCTGGGGCATTGCGGTCTCAAGCATCTTGAATCCATTGGGCCAAGACCTCCCTCTTCCTTCACTTCAGGTTGTCATAATGACGACGCACCTGCTCACCAGTGTGGGGGATTCCAGTTGCAGGGGTGAGGTCATGTGCCAGATAGTCCCAGGTCTCGGAATTGTATTCAGAGCCCTGGTACTGGCCATGCAGCAGTCTGTCACCATGGTCTTTGAAAAGAAGCCCAGCTGTAACCCTGGACTCCAAAATGCCCCAGTGCTGTATCCAGAAGCTCACTCCCTATCCGACTCCAGTCATAGCTTCTGCAGTGATTAAACTCCAACAGGTTCTGGCTGTATTCCTGCCTGTTCAGTTTAAATAAGTCTGCTTTCCCACCCTTTGCCACCATTGGACCATTTTTTAAAAATGCTAAGCTCTGCTTAGCACCGTGCAAACCCACTAAGCTTAGTTGAGCAGTGCTTACACTGGCAATGCTTAGCGGTGTACAAACCCTCTTAGCTGCTCTGAGGACTGCTTAAACTGGGACTCCTTAGCAGTGTCCATACCAGCTAAGTGGAGCTGCGTGTTGCTAAGTACTGCTAAAACAGGTCCTGTTTGAGAATTGCTTGGCTCGGCTTTGCAGAGCTTAGCTATGGGCAAACCAGAGTTTTTTAAAAAATAAAAAAACAATTATTGAAAGTATTTGTTCATTAATGATAACTTATTATTATGTGTATCTATTTTACTTTATATCCCCTAAACATATGCATTTCACTACGTCATCTGGTAGTGTAACTTTAATGTATTGGACACTTGTGTGTAACTGTGGTTTTTATCATCGGGTCTCCACTGAAAATTGGCTTCTGGTCAAGCTGGACTAACCTGGTTAAGAAATTTCAATGTATACATAAAAAAAACATATTTATGACATTTCCCTATCGCATGTAAAAAGCTGAATGGCCTGTATTCGAACCGTGCATCTACTGCACACGAGGCCATCATTCTAACCATTCAGCTACTGAGGATATGATGATCAGGGCTACACTGTTCTGTATAGCTCTCAGTTACGTTTAAGCACTGCTGAGCACCACACTGCACTACACAAACCCGCTCAGCTATGCTTAAGCATGGCCTTTTCTATTAAAATTAAAACCATTCGATTTCTAGCTTTGGCTGTCTGGCACATGTTCATTGCTAAGCACCACACACACACACACACACACACACATTTAAATTAAAAAAAAGGGACAATGACATTTTCACATTTAATTTCACTGCTATACGGCACTCTTACAGTACAGTGGGTGTGTTACAGAACTGTAAAACACCCCCTACATATAAATTGTACAACTGGCTGAGTAACACATTTATTTAATATTTTAGTGCCATCCAGCACTTTGACAGTGTAACACTCCCCCTACACTGATTCAGTAACCATGTACATGGCTCTCACTCAGTAGCACACCTTCATTAATATACAAGGCGCTGCCGAGGGGGAGCTGCAGAAATGGCCACGGTACACTCCATGCAGGGCTTGAACTATTCCTTCACAGAGTTTATTAAATCTGGGGAATGGTTGTTAATTGCAAAATAATTTCCCCATTTAGGTTAGACTTTAAATATCTTTTCAAAGCTCTATGGAATGACAACTGTATAATTTCTGACTCCCTTGTCCTTTTCAATGTGCCTATCCCTGAAGTCATTCCTAAAATCCAAACATTTTTATTATGGTCTAGCCTCTCTATAGCAAGGAAAATTGTTACTAAAAATTGGAAATCCCACTCTACTCCTGTCTTTAAAGTTTGAGTTTATTCATGTTGTGAAATACATTTGTAAGAATGAGATTGCTACTATAAAAGGAAGGACTAACAACAAAATGTATAATTTGTTTGGACAAAATTGTCTAATCTGTTACAGAAATATTAAGTATTCTCCTACGTATATTGCTTGTTTGTTTTTTCTTATCACTATACTGTTAAGTTATTGTGTTATAAAATGAATAAAAACATTTTGGAAAAAAAATCATAAGTTTAGCTTATTATCAAAAAAAAAAAAAATATATATATATATATATATATATATATATATATATATACTGATCATCTTTACATGATCAAATTTTCACTTACCTGAAACTTAACAGGACAAGATGACTTTGCTGAAAACTTACTTTCATGAACACTTGGATCACTGAAATTTTAACTCTGGGAAAGGAAGCACTTGGCCACCATGGTGAACTTTGCCCTTTTCCCCACAGTAGTGCGATCTCAGAGTTGGTATATTTAGTTGGGGAGGGGTGGGTGATGAAGCCGCACACATGGGTGGGTTTGATTTGATTTGTTTTTTTTTTTTTGTGGTGACCAAGTTGGTCCTTTCTGGGAATACAATTGTCGTGATCCGAGTCTTCATGAACGTAAGTTATTGGCGAAGTCATGTCATCCATTTCAGTTTCAGGTAAGTGTAAATTCCATTATGCGAAGTAGACCCACATATATACACATGCATATAGTATACATATATCTATATACGTAGATAGTATATACACGTATATGTGTGCATGTGTATACAAGTATGTATACTTATATCTATACCTATAAATATATATATATATATATATATATATATATATATATATATATATATATATATATATATATATATATATATATAAAGTCAGTGCACCCTAACAGTGTTCCAGGTTGCTACCTACTGACCATTTCCGCAATCTGTTCAACCTGGGCTTCATATGAATCTCTGTGCCTGCTTGGAGAATTGGAGTCCTTTTTCCTTACAAAAAGAAGACCCCACCACTGATCTTGTTAAATAGAGACCCACAAATCACACAAGAGTACAAGCAAGACAGTGGACCACATGATTATGGACCTCATGAATGTGGGTATTAGCAAACTAAAGTCCCTTGACCTGAATCAGTTTGGGTGTTTGAAAGGTGGATCTTGTGTTCTTAACCTGATTAACTTCTTTGTAAAAGACACTTGGACCTTGGATGAGGGTAAGTTAGTACACACAGCTTATTATGATCTATCCAAAGCTTCTGACACCATTCCTCATTCAGGCATCATAGGTAAACTTACCAAGCTAATTATAAACCCTTGTATTACTATATTTGCTGATGACTGTAAACTTGGAGTCATCATCAACCCACTAGGGATTGCCAGATTTTACAAGAAAAACTAACATGCACAATTTGGTAGTTCCATGATTATGGTCTCGAGCTAAATGCCCAAAAATTGGGGCATTATATCATTCAGTAAGCAGGAATACCATTGTTCCTTCCAAATTAATGGCATGCCTCTCAAAATAGACAGCTATCAGGCACCTGGACGCATTTTTTGACAACAAGCTCTTCTTTGCCCACCATGTAGCCATGATCGTTAGTAAATCCTTCTAATTAAGTCAGCTGATTACTAAAGGCATTTCTTCCTGGACCAGAGATGTTGTCATATCTGTGTTCCTCCCATGTTAGGTCCACAATTGAATCTAGTACTCCCTTTGGCATATACCTGTTTAAACATATGTATTGATTATTATAGCAATAACCCACGCCTGGGTGTGGGTAATGCTGGATTTACCCACGGTTGGTGTGGTTTGGTCACGAGGGCGAAGCCTGAGTGGCCAAACAAAGCCAACCGTAAGTAAATCCAACATTACCTACACCCAGGCGTGGGTTATTGCTATTATACAATGACATCATTTAAGAAAAAAAATAATTACTTTTCTTAAATATTGGCATTGTATAATGCCTCCTTGCTGCCCTTGCGCAGATGTCTGGTATTCTGTGGCAGTTCTGATATACTGCGCATGCGTACGCCTACACAGTACATCAGAGCTGTGGGCAAAAGCAACGGAGAAAGCAAGATCTCCGTTGCTTTTTACAAACTGTTTTGCTATGTTAAATGGGTTTAACATAGCGAGATGGCTTTAAAAAAAGCAATGGAGAATCTCCGTTGCTTTTTTTAAAGCTGTCTCGTTATATTAAACGAATTTAGCATAGTGAGACAGTGTGAAGCAAAGGAGATTTTGCGTTCTACATTGCTGTAAAAAAAGAGTTATAGTAATGTTAAAAGTCCGGGCGACCGGACCTTTTTCCATTACTATAACTCTGATTTACAACGTGCACGCTGACCAATCAGCATGCACATTTTGAATATTAATGGGGGGTCGTTGTATAATTATTTATTAATATTTGTTTACCAGACAAGTTCAACTTGGCCAAGGCAGGCCACGTTTCAGTGGAGGCCCAAGCAGAAAAGCTACACAATTAACAAATCTTACAAGATGTCGTACAATACAATACATCAAATATTAAGTAACAGATGCACATACAGCAATTACTATTAAAAAAAAACAGAAATGAAATATATCCTACACATCACTATATTCCACAGTCACATTTCATATTTACTTAGTAGCACTGATAATGTTAAGTTAATAAGTTGGTGCAATAGAATGTGTAGGGCAGTACTGCTAGACAGCAGATTGTTTGGTGAGAATCTCTAGGTCCTGCTAACTTATTGTATCTTCTTCTGAAGGCCCAGAAGCTTACTTTATGCATGAAGACCAAAAGGACAATACAGCATACCTCTCAACCTCTTAGTGCAAGACATCTGGACACGGCTTAAAATAATGGCAGAGGGGGGTGGGGCAAAGGTCCTAAAACAGGAACAAACGTTAAATACTGTTCTAATAAATTTAGAAAGTTCCTATAATAACAGGATTTGTGTTAGTGTACATTTTCTGTAGGATATGAAGTTTGAAACAAAAATGTCTATTGTTATTTAGCGATTTCAGTCTTTGGTGACTTGCCAGAAATTTGCCAGAAAACCATAACTTTCATGAGCAACAGATGAGAAATCTGACATAAAAATCTGGACATTCTGCTAAAATCTGGACAGTGGAGAGGTATGCAGTACAGATAAGAGGATAGATGGATTACAGTTATAGAAATTTATAACATATGATCCATCTTTGAAAAACTGTTTTCTCACAAAGAAAATAATAATGCGCATTTGTTACTGAGGTAGGCCCATAGGGCATACAGTCCCTTTTCAGTGGTTACCCAGGAGCAATGTCTGATTGGGACTATATTACAACATCGATGTTTCAAAACTTCAAATGTTCTAATATCGACCCCTATTCAGCGAAATCTGAAAACATCGAACATACAGAACAGCAAATTTTTTCCCAGGGAAAAAATTTGCTGTTCCAAAACGAATGCACACAACACAAGCACACCAAACAAACAGCAATCCACATACACCTAAAATCTTACACCTAACCCTACACTAAACTATACACACACACCACTACCTATCCACTTACCTTAACCCAAACCCTAACCCTAAGGTCTGTCACTATCGCACACTCACCTCTCACCTGCGCCTTAACCCTAACCCTAACCCTAACTCACCTACCCCGCCCTAACCCTCACGTCCACACAATCACACACATACCTAACCCGCACTCATCTAACCCGCCCTAATCCTCACGTCCACACAATCGCACACATACCTAACCTGCACCCTAACTCTAACTAACCTAACCCGCACTCAATCGCAAACTTACCTGAACCTGACCTGTAACTTTCCACCACAGCACTGAAAATACCGAAGCAACAGAAACGGACAACCAGATTCTTTCCCTAGGAAAAATTAATTTTTCTGTTGCTTTGATATTTTCAGCTTTCACTGAAAATGGGGTTGATATTAGAACAATCGAAGTTTTGAAACTTCAATGTTCTAATATAGACCCTGTCTGGTTAAGTGACTTGCTCATAGTCACACATGAAGGAAGTGATAGCTGAGGGACTCAAACCCTGCATCACAGAAACTACAGCTCACAAACTTAACCTCTGCACCACCTTCCAGACTGAGACAAATTAAGGGCATGTGTGGTGTGTTCCATCATCTGTACAGAATACCTTAAATTTCTATTTCTCGCAACAGTCTCCTTAAGGATGACCTCTTTCTGATCTCAAATGACCCTATCATAGATGATCTCCTTCATATTCACAAAACCAGCAATGCCTTGAGTGCCAGTATTGAAGATTGAAGGTGGCTGGTAGAACTCGAACCTGCTAGTGTGATAAGTACCTCACTCAAAGAATTCCTGCTCTCTGGAACATACATTCCCTTCATAATAAACAAAGTAGTTCCCTTACCCAACTCACAACCTGCATGACTGGATAGGTAACTACAAATAAATTCAAGTCTTGCCCCACAAAACCTTCATGGAAAGGGGTAGTAAGCAGTGGGAATGGCAGAGGCTGGGCTATAGATGACCTTCCGAATCAGTTATCTAGTGGCAGTCTGCTGTGTGTGTGTGTGTGTGTGTGTGTGTGTGTGTGTGTGTGTGTGTGTGTGTGTGTGTATGCATATATATATATATATATATATATATATATATATATATATATATATATATATATGGGTCTACTTTACATGGTTGACATTTCATAAAGTCGAAGACCATATGGCCGAGACCATACGATTGACTTTTGAAATGTCAATCATGTAAAAAAAAAAACAAACAGAAAAAAACACAACAATTACTTACCTTCACATTGCTAGCAGGGGAGCAAGCCCCCCTGCACCCCCCATGGGGGGCTCCAGCCCCAACACCCCTCTGGAACATAAATATACCAACTCCGAGATCGCACTACAGTGTGGAAGATGGAAATCTTTCTATTCCGCACTGTACGGAGATGCCCATTCTGCATGGTTGACATTTCAAAAATCGATCATATGGTCTTGACCATATGGTCTTTCACTTTATGAAATGTTGACCATGTGAAGGGGACCCACATAGATATATATATATATATATATATATATATATATATATATATATGCGTTTATACTGAAACACCGAATATCACTAATTCAGCCTTTCAGTTTATGGAATCCACTACATCGACACACATACATTTACACACACACATGAAATAAATAAGCACATTTAAAAATAGTTATATGCCAACTCCAAAATCACACAACAGTGGGGAATAAGGAAAAAAACTCCTTACCTACTGTTAGCTATCTTGCACCAACAACCAGCAATTCATCTGGAGCCCAAATTCCACCCCACAAATGCATACAATCACACACACGCCCATGCATTCAAACACATGAACACATTCGTACATGCTGACATATTCACCCACACATAAACACACATTCAAATGTACATACAGATGATCTGTTTTCACATTATTCTACATACATTGACCAAATAAGTTTGATATGATGCAGACTGAAGTAGAAATCAACCATCTCCATTTCATCCACATGAACGGCACACAATATGTGTGTGTGTGTGTGTGTGTGTGTGTGTGTGTGTGTGTGTGTGTGTGTACGCACACACACACACAAACACGCACTGAGACACACATATGTTAGACATCAGGGGTGCAGAATTAGTTGGGAAAGTGCAAATACATTTACTTATAGATTTTCCTGTAATATAATATAGATTGCTACAGTCTAAGATTGTTAGAGGTAGATCAGGAACAGCATATTATATCAGACTTTGAGCACATGTCTTTATGAGGTTTATCTGTTAATGGAAGTGTTCTGTTACTGTGGAGTTAAGTGTAAAAGGGGTTTAATTTTTCCCCATTGATGTCCTTATCCTTTGTGCAGTAGTCTGAAAAGCCTGTAAGCAACAAATGTGTAGCCAATAAGCCTAATGAATTTTCTCTCTTTTGTAATTTGGGTAGATTGCAAACAAGAATAGTCTTAAACCTTCACTTGGTCACCCTGACAATGTTGTAGAATTGGAAAATTTGTGTAAGCAAGAGGAAGACAGACAATCAGAACAGAGAAGAGGAACTGAAAATCTTATCTTAACACTGCAGGTAAGCACCATTCTACAATATAAAATGCTCCACCCTTTTCTACATAATGTTATCATAGATGACAGTTAATGTGGAATTTTAAGTACTAGAAAGTCTGAAAGAGCATCGCATTAAAAGCTTTACATTTGTCATTTAACAATAACTAATTTTATTTAGACATTGTTGTCTGATTAGGAGTTACACAGGATATGGGTAAAGTAGCAGTCACATAATAATTGCTTTTATTCAGTGATCTTCATGAGCGAAGCACTTAATGAAAAAAATTCCCATCGTCTGCTTTATTCTGTAAAACCATAGATTGGCACCATCAAGTTTCTTAGATGTAGTGTGCTTCCAAAAAAAGCACAGTAACACACTAACAAAGGCAAGCATAACTAGAGACTGATGTTAACAGATGTGGATATCTGGGTGTTCCATTCCATGTGTAAGCAATGAGTGGTCTATTGGTCAACTGTCGGCATGCATTGAATATTAAACCAAACTGTTTTATTAGCTAAGCACTCTCCAATCTTTATTTTTGCTCGTGAAGCTATGTAGGGGGCAGAGATAGTGGTGGTTGGAAGGTGCAGATGGTGTGGGAGTGCAATACTGATATTTGTTTATGAAATTCTGGAATTCTGCTACAGTTTGACTGTAGCAAGCTGCTTGCTACAATTGTAGTAATCAGCTTACTACAGTTTCAAGTGAAAGAGCTGCTCAGTTTTGCTCTTCACCTATTTAAAATTGTTTAGGGGGCAGGAATAACACACAGCACCAGATGAGCTTGCTGTTGTTCTGTACCTTTAGTCAAGATAGTTGAGAGATGAGGCAAAAGGACTGATGTTTAAGATCTTTTAAGATCTTTGGATCTTTGACTGAGCTGCTCAAGTAGCCAAGATCACATGACACACTATTCCCTGCACTAACACCCTTAAAAAAAAAAAAAAATATATATATATATATATATATATATATATATATATATATATATATATATATATATATATATATATATATGTGGGTTCCCTTTATAATTTTGAAATACTGAAATCCCGACTTTCAGTATTTCGAAATTATAATACCGAAGCCTTGAAATTCCAAAACACCAGAAGCGCGAAATTCAAAATACCGAAGTTCGGAGCTTCTGGTGTTGCGGTGTGTGAATGCATAGGTGTAAGTGTAGGTAAGTACATATGAGTGTGTTGGTTAGGGGCTTTAGTGTATGTTAGTGTGTGTTTTGGCTGTGATGTGTGTGTGCAAGGGGCTGTGAAATGTGTGTGTGAGTAACCTTTATGTGTGTGATTGTGCGATCTCGGAGTTAGTATATATAAGTAGGGGGGGTGTGCAGGGAGGCTTGCCCCCCTACTTGTCTGTAGTGTAGGATTGTTTGTTTGATTGTGGGGGGAGATTGTGTGTATGTGTGTGGTGTATTTGCACTGTAGGTTCGTGGTTTTAAATTTTGCGGTTATGGGGTTTCGGTATTTAAAGATTTCGGCTATAGAATTTCAAAATACTGAAATTCGGGATTTCAGTATTTTGGGATTCTATAGTGAACCTATATATATATATATATATTTATATATATATATATATATATATATATAAATATATATATATATATATATATATTTATATATATATATATCTTACTGCTATATAGAGTAGTATTATATTTATTTTTTTAAGTCCTCTGCCTTTCTTTCAAACTATATTTACACCCTAAACTACACTAGTTGCATGTGTGCAACGGTAGACACATCACAACACACTATTAGACTGATTCAATCATTTTGTCCTTTGGATGAGACATTAAACAGAGGCCCCATCTGCCTGAGATGTAAAAAGATGCCATGGCAGTTATCGGAGAGTAGGGGTTGCTTTGTTTACATTATTCATGCTATTTATACTAGTTGCATTATGTACAAAACTCTACTTCATAAATACTATTTACACTATTTGCAACCCCATGTTCCCATTTCTCTTACTTCATATAACATTATTACAGAATACAACTTTGAAAAAAAAAAAGAAAAACACAAAATAAACCTGTAGATCAATATGTATGTATATAACTTAAGAAGCAGTCCAAGGGCTTGCACAGGTGTATAATTGTGGGCAAACCCTTATCAAAACCCTTTCTCCATACATCCACCAAGTATTCAGAACACTATGTCTGGGCAGTTCCCATCAGTTTCTCCTGCCAGCCTGGTCAACATGGGCATACTTATACAGTGTAGCAACTGTGTCATGTTCACTGACAGCCCTCTTCTTCTAGCACATAATTCTTCTACTTGCAAGAAATGCATCTACATCAGTAACCTGGAATCCATGCTCTCTCATGCCACAGTCAGTACTCCTGACAAAGAGGAGACAACACCAAACACCTCACACACAGCAGACAGCACACCAGTGTCTCACAAACACAGCCCATAAGGCATAGAAATAAACTAACGTAGCCCATAAGGCATAACAGTAAATCAAACATACTAGTCATTGGTGACTCAGTTGTGAGATACACCAATGTCCCCCTCACCAGCCTCAACAAGGTGAAGGTCACAGTCAGTCATCTGTCAGGTGCCAGAATCTGCCACATCACACACGCACTTAAGTCTCTCTTCAGCAGGTACAAGTATAACTCCGTCATTGTACATGTTGGGGTGAATGACTTGAGATGTACCTCCCTGGACTGTATGAAGAGAGACATGATTGAGCTGTCAGAATACGTGTCCCAGGCAGGTATGACCCTAGCACTAATCAGCATCCTACCTTCACCAAGAATGATACCATAATATCAACAAAATATAATTGACTTCAACAATTGGATTAGTTCCTGGTGTCTTTCCAAGGGGATCCAGTATCTGCCTGCTTGGGATGACATGGTTGACAGGCCTCGATGCTTTGCCAGAGATGGCCTCCATCTGTCACCCCTGAGATTCCAGATCCTGGCCAAGGCCCTTGCCTTCCCCACTGTGCCTTTTTTAGGCAATGTCTAATAGACAAATCTTCCAACAAAAAAGATCTGTCAAAAAGCAAATTGAAGGTCATGCTGCTTAACTCTAGGAGACTTAACTTGACAATGTACTCACCTTGCACTGGAAGATACCGATGTCTGTAAGGTCACGAAAACATGGTTCAGGGCTGTGGAGAGTACTTCTGCCTTACCAGGTCATACCTTATTCAACACATTCTGACCCAAAATGAGGTTGGGAGGACTAAGGGTGGTGGAGTCTCTGTCTTCATTAAGGACAGGCACACTGCCAGACTGGTTTGCCAGCATGATGCACTGGAATTACTCCAGGTCCAACTGACAGTTGGAAAGACACCCATCCGAGGTATAGCCAGCTGTAGACTCCCCTCCATGAGTCAAGACACCCACTCCTCTTACCTTGACCTAGTTGACTCCATCAAGGTACTCCTTAACACCCTGATCCTTGGTGACTTCAACTAACCCACCATAGACTGGGTGAACTATTCCTGCACTAATGCACGCACCCAGTGATTACTTGACTTCATCATTTCTAATGCACTAGTCCAACTCGTCTCATCCCCAACAAGGGGAGATAACATTCTGGACTTGGTTCTCACCAACATGGGTGACCACTGCACCACTCCCATAGTACATTCTTCCCTGGTGAGATTAGGTGATATCATTCAGAGTTCCTATCCCATGCAACCCCCCCTGGCATAACCAGGCTAAAAAACTTCTCAAAAGCTGACTATAACCTCCTAAGGGTGGTATCAGTAGCTTCACACTCCCGTCCCCCTCAGAGGATGCAAAAAACAATGCTGAACAGTACGCCAATGCACTATACAAGCACCTGTACAACTTCTTCGACTCAGCCTTACCCAACAGAACTAAAATCTGCTCCTCAAGGAAACACAAACCGGTCTGGTGGACATCCTCTATCAACAGGTTTTACAACAAAAGGAAGAAACTGTTTTCCAAGGAAAATAGCTATGGGAGTTATAGAGAGCTTAGGAACCTGGGAGAAAACCTCATGGGGTCATATACTTAGATAGAATTAGGTAGGGTGAAGGCAGGTACATTTCCATTTAGTGGGCAGGTGTTTCAAAAGCCAGGTTTTGAAGTTTTCTGAGTTAGATATAGTTCTTAGAGTGGAAGGGAGTGAGTTCCATTTCTTGCCTAGTGAGAAAGAGACGAGAAGTTGGCCAGCAGGACGTTTGGGTTTGTGGATAGAAATTAAGTTTTGATGTTCGGATCTGAAAGTTCTGTTAGGGGTATAAGGTGGAAGGATATTTGTTAGAGCGGGACATTTTGTTGGTTGAAATACAAGTCTGTGTGCAGTGGTGAGTTGGAGGTAGTCTAGGTAGCTTATGAGTTCTAGTCAATTCAGAGATTGTAGAGTAAGGCAATGATGGGTGGAATGTTTGGATTTGATGGCAAATTTAGAGATTTTATTGCAGCAGTTTTCTAGTTTGGAGGTAATGGAGGAGGACAGGTTAGTTTAGTTAGGAGAGGGGCTCCGTATAATACGGAAGGAAGAAGATAAGTAGTGGCCAGAGTTTGCCTAATAGAGTTGGAGAGAAAGCGATTGTTCCTGTACAGCATACCTAGCTTTTGGTGGGTTTTCTTTATATTTTGTTGAATATGGATATCAAACTTGAGGTGTTCGTCAGTAGTAATAATTCATATGTATTTAATATGTATACTTTTTGTAGAATAACAGAGTAAAACGTTTCTACCATGCAGTCATTTTTTTTTCATTATCTTTTCATATTCACCAAATCTTTATTCCTAATATATTTATTTTCTATTACCTTTAATTTTGTTAATTCACACCAAATCATTTACTTTTAGTTCTATTTAATTGCAGTCTTACTTTAACAATACTTCAATTCTTACCATTTCTTCATTCATCCATACTTTATTTTTTCACAACTATAACCAATTCATCAACATATTACATTGATATTGGTACTGTAACTGTTATTGTTATCTAACACCCATACTGCATTTTTTAAACTCATATTTACATTTATGCTTTATAACATTTATTACCATCACTTTTTTCCAAGCCACCCATTGACTTTTACTCTCAACCAAGAATGTTCTTAACATATTTTTATGACTTTAACTTACCTTTCACCTACATGATATACTTCAGTTATTCTCCACATTGCCTCATTACTAATCCTATCAAAGGGATTTGCAACATCAAATGTTAGTATTCTTATCTCTCTATTTCTTTGCAGTAGCACATTCATTACTTCATTAACCATTCTTAACATCTCAGTTACTTCTTTGCCTTTAACCACGAACACACAGTTACCTAGTACTTGATCAAACACATGCTGCACTGTTTTTACATTATTCTGTTGGATATTATTTTAAATTGTTTTCATAGGGTTATTTATCTCCAGTTCTTTAAATCTTTTTTTTTTCTCATCTTTCTTCCATATGAATTTTATTACATCATCACGTATCTTTTTCTTTTATTTTCTGTCTATTAACCATTTATTTTCTGCATGACAAAAACAATCCCCCAGATTCACAAAAGCCTGCACAGAGTGCAAGATGAGTGCAGTAGCTCACGCAAGCAATATGTCTGCCATGTGATCCAGGAACAGCCGGCAGGGGCGTGCACGAGAGCTCCAGCACTAATTTTGCACGGACTAAGCCTTGGTATGCAAATCATCTCATTTGCCAGAGAAATCCATGCAAATGAAGTGATATTGCAATCCAGGAAGCTTGCAATAGTCTGCGCAAGACAAGTGCAATCTGCAGAAATGTACTGTTACTAACCAAGTACATTTCTGCAAATTCCAAAACAGAGCTATGACAGCTCCAAATAAAGGCTGCATATTATTGAGGCCATTGGCATTGCAAACTGTAAAAAAAAAATAAGTAAAACAACTTTTATTTTTTTTCACCAATCTCGGCTGTGTAAGCATAGGGCAGTGGCACGCAAACGGCATCGGGGGGGGGGGGGGATAATAAAATAAACTGAAAATGAGCATTCTAACAAAAATCAGTATTCTGCCATGCAAGTCAGTGGCAGGCAAAAGACAACTTGACCAGTGAGTAGTGGTTGCTAAGGGGGGAGGCTCAGTGTGGGACATGTAACTATGCATTAGTAGGCAATCCTATGCAAATAAGGGAAAGGTTAGTGAATCCCAGATTTTCCCAGGGTGTGAGGCAGGTCCCAAGAGCATAAGAGTACAAATAACTGGGTGCAAAACTAGGATATAGGTGACATCATGGGGGTGTGTGTCAGGCATACTGTAAGCGCATTGGAGACCTGTGGCTCGAGATTGCTCCTCGGTTAGCACAGCTAAGCTAGGGGTGTGTCTAAACCTGCCTAGCACACTTTACAAAATGTAAGCAGGTGTGTGTGCTGCGTATCAGGTTCTACAGGAAGAAAAAGGAAGTTAAACCAGGAAAAAGCAGCTCTGTGCACATATGAGCACTCTGCGCGGCGCACACATGGGTTTAAACAGGGAGGCAATGAAAAGGGAAAACAGCAGTAGGAAGGTAATCAAGGAGAACTAGCTTAGCTGACAGGTGAAATGGATCAGAATCAGCCAATTACACAGGCAGCAGACCAGCCCAGCCCAGCACACTACTATAAACTATGCAAACACCTTTCCCCCTTGTTTTTCCCAAAATCTCTGCACCACCAGTGTATACAGATGGGAAAATTTTGCAAAACGAAAGCAAGAGAAAAAATGTTAAAGACTGCTTTTGCTATCATAAACCAGCATGTGCAAGAGGCTGAGGGTGGTGAGGATGTGAATGCTGCTGAGCAACCCACAGTGAGGATATGGAGAAGAGTGTACAGACCCAGGGTAACCTACCAAGGGCTACATGAGCTGGAGATAGTGGAGCGCTATAGGGTGGACAGGGACCACCTACAGCAAATTGTTGAGCTGTACCGGCCACGTCTCACACACAGAACTAACAGAGGGGAACCCATCCCAGTGGATACCAAGGTATGTGTAGGCTTAACAATACTAGCTACAGGTACCTTCCAAAGGCCAACTGGGGATATGATGGGGATTTCACAGGCATCAGCATCCAGGGTACTCCACCAGTTCCGGGATGCCAAGTCAGCACATATCGGTGAGCATGTATATTTCCCCATCAACCGTGAGGCGTTGGCCAGCAATATGTGTCTCTTCCACCAGATAGCAGAATACCCTGAGGTAGTGGGTGCAATAGACTGCATGCGCATACACATTAAAGTACCACCAGGTGAGCGGGGTAGGGTCTACATTGACCGCAAGGGCTTCCCCTCCATCAACTGCCAGGTTGTGTGCGATGCCCAGGACATAATAATGAATGTGTGTGCTGGCTGCCCTGGAAGCTACCACGATTCCCACATCTGGCATCTGATGTAGATGTACCAGAAATTTACCAATGAGGACATCCCACACGGTCACCTAGTGGGGGATGCTGGATATGCACTGGAGCCATGACTGATGACACCCATCAGAAATGCACACACACCCGAACAAGAAATCCATAATGATGCACACGCATGAACACGAATCATAATAGAGCGTGTGTTTGGGATGCTCAAGTCATGGTTCCGGTGCCTGGACACATCCGGTGGAGCCTTACAGTATTCACCAACTACATGTATCCAAATTGTCCTTGTATATGCCATGCTACACAATGTGATCCTTGCGGAAACATCTGCAGCAGGAACAGTATGGGGCAGGGCCACACAGCTCCCCACCAGTGCCAAGGCCTGCACAGGCGCAGAGTGACTCGGAGGAGGAACAACCTGAGCCTGCTCCAGTAGGCAGAAGGAGGCATGCCCAGTATGCCCTGGCCTTGGCAAAGAGGCAACGCATAGCACATGCACTGACACAGTAGGGACCCAGGGAATGACACCTCTCTCCAACTCGCACATACAGTAAAAGGGATGCCAAACATGACACTACCTGTGCTCAACCATGTATAGGGAGTGTACTATATTCATCCGACATAGGCAGCATTGCATCACCACCCTCAATACTGGGACACCCACAAGGTAAGTGACAAACACATGCCAGTCAGTGGGGGGGGGTACATACCCAACAACAGTCACAGCCAGCAGGATAGGTGTAGACAAACGCAAACAAATGCTGTACCCCAGCCCTACACAGACAGACTACAACAGGCCAGTCAGTTGGATGTCAGTTGTGAAGGCTAGGAAGTCAGAAACTAATATGTAGGTAATTAAAGCTACGATCTGTAGTACACTGGTATGCCTCTAGCCAGCACGATAAGTAAGACTACAGACTGAAATGGTGTACCTGACATCCCAGTACAGTCCTAGCAACTGTGTAAAAGTGTAAGGTGTGCCCCACCATCCTATGTACATTTATAGTAACAGTCAGGTGTGCCCCCCCCACCCCTGTGTAGAAATGTAGAAACAGTTTGGTGTCCCCCCCAGCTAAGCAGAAATGTAGCAGCAGTCAATGCGAAATGACTGATATATACCCTGCAGACACAGCATGCTACCTGTCGGTGTGCAGCACAAAGGTCAGCACTGCAGTACAAACCACCTGGACTTGATCCACACATGCAATATAGTGGGGATGGAGAATAATTGCCTATACCCACTGTACTGCATGCTAGGAATTCCTATATCACAATAGGGGGTTGTGGGGGGCCCGGCTCCCCAGAGGGGGGTGCAGGGAGTTATGCCCCCCGCCATTACAATATGTATTCAAACTTGCAGTTCGAGTGTCAGCGAAGGTGCCTTTAGAACTGCAGTTCTCTTAACTGTGGTGCAGTAAGAAATAACAGGTTAGTCCTTTCTGTTTGCAGAAAGGGCCATTCAAAGGAATGATTGTCCCTCTGTCAAAGGTGAAGACATATATATCAATATAGACATATATGGACATACATCTGTAGATGGAACTGGCACTGTAATCACAACATATATGTCCATATGCACCATTGATGGGTTTGAAAGACCCAAACAACATACATCTGGCATTGGTAGGTATCCCCCCCAGCTAAATACGTCTGGCCTGCAATACAGTACCAACCTTAGCAGATCTCATAAGCAGGACCCTATATGACAAGGGCAGTACATGTTAACAGTAATTCATCCCACCTGTAGGATGTAAGGCTGGCATTACTAACATATCATGCAGTACAGTCAAGTGACATGTCATGCTTGGGGGAACCCCCTGGGCAGGTGCAGTAAGTAGCTGGGATCCCTCATACAATCCAATAGCCCTACATCTGACAATGGTTTCACCAATGTTGGCAAGGACATCCACAAACCCACCATGTCAGCTGGGAACTACTACCTGGTAGCCTGATGACCGTGGTCTGCAGGGACATGGAATATACCAACAATGAACCCATGGCCAATGTCACTGGTTATCTCAACACATGGGACCCTGCCAATGTTGGACTTGTCAAAGGCAGAGAATACAACCTGAACCCGGTATACCTCCTCAATCCAATCATGACAAGTGTAGATGAGGGTTAGGAGGTGCACAATGTTGATGTACATCATAGCAGGCTTTTGTACACCATCCCACTTGTAGGAATGTGTGCAGTTGTTACAGGATCTACCTCCTTTCACAGGATATGTTTCCATCAGGACTGCTTGGCATATACCAATATACCACAGGTGCCATCCCGTGGGCATATAGTCCATCACAGGTCATAGATGTGTCAATGCCCTCCTCCACACTGTTGAAGTGTTCAGCACTACTGGGGTTGCTGTAACTCACTGGGTGTGGCTGTTGTGGATACGACTGCCATAATTGCAGTTACTGTTGCATCTATCCCCCCACACAGCTGTCTGTAATACTGTACATTGTATGTAATCAGGTTGTTAGTTGCTGTCTACACCATTCACAGTAGTTGAGCGCCTCACACCCTCCTAAGGGTAGGGCTATGCCACCAGCATTGGCACACACATGTTACTTAGGTGAGGATCGCAGTAGAGTGGGGAGAGGGACATACACCCTGCTGTTAGCGTGTTCAATGACGTCCACATTGCAGATTGTATACATATATATATATATATATATATATATATATATATATATATATATATATATAGCACTGTGTGGTTGTGCCTGTCCTGTCTTGGTGGGATTACATGTGCAACAGATGTGTTACCTGCATGGGGGCATACCTCCATGTGTACAGTCCTGTACCTGTACTGCATTCTAACCAAAGGCACTGTGTGTTGTACCCAGCCATGGCATGTGTACCACCCACTACACTTACTGGTGTCTACTGTAGAAGGCCTGCTGACACCATTACACCCATCAGCCATATGACACATGGACAAACACAACACAATCTGAACAGATACTGGTGACAACAATACAACATTGTTAATTAAAGCTAGGATGCATCATGGCTGCACAGCTACACCTTCCAAAATATTAGCATTTTACTTTACTGCTGACAACATGCTACACATCATTCCATTGCTACACTGTTGTACAGTCACCCTGTGCTTCAGAACCATGTTAGCCTGTCCCTGCATTGATGTTACGGATGTCAGGCAGTGGCACAGGTATAATCATATGCACAGGGTGTGTTGTTGGTTTGCCAGAGACCTAGGCTGAGCCATACATTTGACAACATGTGTGTGTGAGGGGGCTGAGTATTGTTATGGGCCACTGGTGATGTGTGTGCAGGTATGTGGTTGCCCAAGGTTTGTTGTTTATGTGTGTGTGTCTGCATGCACACAGTTCTTCCATGTGGCTGCCCTATACAGGGAATTGTGAGACAGCTGCAGACTGTACCTGACAGGGTTTGCAGTTCACCATCTTCCGCCATGGACATGGGACCTGTGCCTGGCAGGGGTGCTACAGGCAGTATCAGGTACAGAGCCAGACTGAGTACTGTCCCCCAAGTTTGACAGACATCCATTGGATCCAGGTCCCTCCTGAGACTGGCCAGGCCACGTGCACGTGGTCTACTCAAACGGGTTGTGGACAGCCCCCCCACAGTGCTGGGGCTGGTACTGCCACTGCAGGAGAGGCTGTGATTGTTCAGACGTCCACTGCGACCTCCAGCTGCTGATGTTGTGGCCTATGTCCATGTGGCCGTCGCAACCGTCCCGCCCATCCTGATGCATGGACATGGCATTTTGGATGAGTTTCAATGTCTCACCCCACCGTCTATCCATGACCTTGGTGTAATTACGGATGGCACCTGCTAGTTCATGGATGCTGTCAGTTACAGAGGTGTGATGAGCCCTCTGTGCCCTTAGACCCTGCCAGGTGTACTGTTCCATTCGTGCCTGTGCCTCCATGAGAGTTTGGAACATGCGTGTGGTTGAAATAGCGGTTGCACATCTGCCAGGTGCATGATGACCAGCAGTGCTCCTACAAGCACCCCTGCACATCTGCCTATGTGATACCCCGCCAGACATCTGGCTATGGCTGCTGTGTCCTGACACACATGCCATAGATACCACACTGTCCTGGCCCATGCCAACCGTAGGCTGTCAGCTAGGGCCAGTGGTGATGAGGTGTTTAGAGGCAGTGTGACTGTGTGAGTGGAGGGTGTGGCTACATGTGCGTTGTCAATTGGTGGCCCAGCTGCAGGCCCTGATGACCATTCCTGTGCCTCAACACACCTATCTTCATGGTCACTGTCTGTATCAGTGACATCAGATTCCCAGCAGGGGGGGGCCCAGCCCCACCTCACCACCTGTTAGGGGAAAACAGGGAACAGACTGTAAAACCTGCACAACACCTCTAAACAGTAAATACATACACAATACACACACACACACACACACACACACACACACACACACGTGTGTGTGCAGACATGGCCACACACACAGACATACACACATGCAGTCGACATACATGGCAACCCATACACTAAACCAGACAGCACCTACAGACAGCTCCTGCATCCCCATAATAGACACAATAGCAGGCGATGGTGCAGTACAGTATCACACACATATCTGTAATTACACACATGTCAGCATGCAGGGCATGTGGGGCTGAACAGCATGCAGTGCAACTGTAGTCAATCCTTGTTACCAACATTATACATGGCTGTGATGCCTGGCTTCTGTTTGTAGGTGATGGCCCTCCCCCTGGAACCCACTGCACCCATGTCCACAGCATTGCTGTGCATCTGTTCAGCACCCTGGCATGTACTGTGCACCATACCTCACAGGTGTGCACACCATTGCGGGATGTGTATCTGTGTGTCAGGTGAGTTTCCACTGCTGCTCACAGCCTCTGTGTGTTCCTGCATCACGTGTGGACATTTGTTTAGTCACTGCTTGATGTGTATTCACATAAGTCATTATCAGTGGTGCATGTACGAGTGGTAAATTACCATTAGACGAACCACAGATACATTGTACTGTACCTATGGTGAGTGTAGAGACCATTATTGACCATGATTGGGCCCTAGCTGTTGTTGCCTGTGGTACACATAGGTTCATAGGTGAGTACTGTTCTATTGGTCCTGGGGCATGTATAAGCCCAGCCACAGGGGTTCCCTGCCATGTACCACCCAATGATGTTATTCCCCTGTGCCCCTGTCAGGCTGTGGCACACACATGCTATCCAGGGTGTATTCCTCATTCCCCATCCAATTGCCAAGTGTTTCTGTCAAGAGGGCCAATGAGTAGTATTGCCTGACATGTATGGGTAGTCTGTTCCAGAGTGGGGTGATTCCCCAGGATAGGGCCGTATCCCTCCAGTATGTTCTGTGTAATGTGTTGATTAGGTTTAGGACCCTGGAGCATGTGTTAGCAGAGGGAGTGGGATGTCATTATATGTAGCATGTTCAACTGGTCTGTGTATGACATAGCTGTGTATGTTGGGCAGATGTCAGCTGTGCCTGGGCAAAGTGCACTGGAGTGTAGCCACAGTTGTCTGAAATGGACTGTGTATTGCCTGTGTTTGAGGCTGGTAATCCCCTTAGTGAGGTGTGTGCTGTGTCAGTGAACATGTACATCATGCATTATGGGTAGGTGTGTTAGATGTGTACATGGCCTACACCTTAGCTATAACATGCACAGTGAATTGCCAAGCATAACCTTAAACCATACTCACCGACATCTGGCCGCTGCCTTGCTGGTATCCCAGAGGTACCTACAATAACATGGGATAGAGTTGATGTCAGTGTCCACAGCTGTGGCATTGCTACAGGGTGGCTGCAATATTACAGTACAACAGCTGACGTCCACAGTACTACAGTTTATGCATTACTGCTTATCGGTACTACACAGCAACATTCCCCACATCTCACACATCCATGGTCTACCTGTACAGATGCATACAATACAGTAGTGTACTGATATGCCCTGAAACCTTACCTGCATGCTCAGTGTGTGGTGTGTGAGTAGCACCCACTTCCATGACCGTATATGTCTGGAGCTCTTGTGGGCGGACAGGTGCTGCCAGGCTGATTAGCAGCTCCTCCACTCTGGTGAGGGGGGATGGATGTTATGTCCCCCCCTCATTGCAAGGTGGTCACCATGCAGGGCAGCGGCGCAACGTCGTACTTGCCGGAGGAGGTCACTACAATGGTGGCGGACCTGCTCATTGGTTTGGCTGTGCAACCCCACCTCATTCACCCTGCGGACCACATCAGTCCACATGGCTGTTCTCTCCTGCTGGTCCATCTTATCCATGAGAAGAGCAGCTGATAGTTGTGGATCATGCTGGTGATGATGATCTCCTCCTCAGCGGCACTGTATGCGGGGTTTCTCGAGTGTGCCATACTCCCTGAAAGACATAATGATGAAAATATGTCTGAGCAACTCATATGTCAAGTTTACCATAATACAATACACATATCAGTCTCCCGCCACCATATCAGCTCCAACATAATGTTCACACTACACTAGTGGTATGTGTCCGGTATGTGTACCATTGGGCCATATATTGTATTGTACAACACTTTCTGCTATGTGGTTATAGACATGCTCCCTGTGGGGACACTAGAGTTGCAGGGCTGTTACAGGCTATTTCACCTGCATGCCATTGTCACTGCCACTATGTTTCCACATATGCATGTGGTAAGCCTGCTATGTGATTGCTACACATCTGCCATTCTGTAGTATTGGGGATATATATGCATGCTGTTGGACATGTTCTGGGATTGTGTGGACTATTACAGCCCACATATGTTCCATGACAGTTACACACCAGTATGTGTAGGGGTTATTTGCCAGCAGGAACACCACGCCAACCTAATGTGCAAATGTTACCAGTCCACATCACATCTGTGGCCCACCATGGAACCTCATTTTCCACTGTTCCATCACTACCTTCATGTTGAACCACCTCAAGGGATGGTGTCCCCCCATGGAGCACACACAAACATGTGTCTGTCACCCAGGTAGGTTGCGAGTATTGGGCATAGGGAGGTCCACAGTGACATGGGGTATGTGCTGCATCACCTGGAGGCATGCAGTACATATACACAAGGTTCAACATGCATGTCCCTCCTGCCCAGCACACAGCCCAGGCACCTTTATGTCCATGTAGATGCTGTCGTGACTGTCCATGGGTGCGCACCATATTTCCTTTGTTCTCATGTGGAGGCTCAATGGCCTCCACATTCCAAATATAACTACCCATCCACACTGTTTAACCACCACATGTGCGATACACCAGCCCTGTATGCTGCCTTGTTTGTCACCCAAGCAGACATACATACCAATATGTGCCTAATACCCTTCACCAACATTTATACCCCACCATCCCATACAATTGCAATGTGTTCGCAACATGGGTTACACACCTGACTCTACACTCCATCTTGCAGCCATGTACTGGTGTGTAGGTATGTTGTGTATTGATTTGTGATGTTCCCTCACACATGTCATGGCAGGGGAAATATACTGACATGTATATATATTTTGATATCTATATATCTATATATATATATATATATATATATATATCTATATATATATATATATATATATATATATATATATCGACATACATACACACATATATCTGTCTGTATACATATATATATATATATATATATATATATATATATGTGTGTGTGTATGTATATATACATATGTGCCTATATGTGTAGATATCATTTTGTGTTGTTTATATACCTATATAAATGTATAACTGTTCAAGGTTCTGTACACATACACAGCTGTGAATATGTATCACCCATATATGTATCTGTATGTGGGGTGTATACGAACATCTGGACCACACTCATGTGCCCTCTTTACTTCACAGCTGAACTGTTCTGTCTTGCTGCAACACAGACAGGTGTCACATGTGAACACAGACTAACATTATGCGGGTATATATGGTGGCAAACTTTAGATAAGCATGTTATACAGCTATGGCAGTGTGGGCATGCTATGCTACACTTTAACATGACTGTCCTACAGGTGGTGTTGTCTCTCACCCATGTGTCTATCATGGTGGTATTAATACCCCCACCAGCCATTGGCCACAGTAATTTACAGAACACAGATATCATGGGCCACATCCTTGCCATTTACTGCTGGTCTGTACATTTGACAGGTATGTCCCACTGCCCACAGGGACTAATACTACTGTCCAATGCAGTTGTTGAGCACATCATTACAGGAACATGTACTGATGGCACATATACATCCTTTCACAGTATACATCCTATTATTCTATGCCATATACTACATGCCAGTAAACACATATCTGTTTCACATACCTGTTATGTTGTTTCCACTGTAACACAACCCTGAGCTTTGTGAACTTTCTTGAAGTGTTTTTCTCTCACTCTCTCTCTGTCTCTCCAGTAGAGTGATTGAGCTGGTTTGAATAGATTGCAGCATGCTTTTGTTGGTACTGCACATGATCAGGTGGTGGCCTCTGCACCAGTGTCCACCATTTGCTAATTGCATGCAGCCTGCTGTGTAGTACTTCAGATAACCACTGTAATGGCAACCCTGTACTATAAATTGCTGCCTTCTGTGGGCATTGTCCCTTCACCTTTACAGTATGGAAGACATCCTTCCTGTGTGTGGACATCAGTGTTACAGACAGCAGGTAGCAATACCTCTTCCAGCAAAACCTGCAGACACAGGCCAAATCTATATTTGGGTAAGGTTCCAGACCTACAAACAGTGTGAGTAGTGTTGTTGTGTGCAATGTATCTTGCTGTTCTTACAGGGTTTCTAAGTACATGATACTTTTTCATGGAATGTTGTCGGTCTGCATAGCTCTCAACTGTGGGCCTATCCGTATGATACCAGGGGGATTGGCTGTTAGGTTTTGTCTGTGCACCACACAGGTATTGTCCAAAATATATCTGTGGCATTCTGTCTGAGTGCTATCAGTACACGGCTACATCCATTTGTATTTCAATGTCGTATCCCTGCATAAGGGTATGCTGCAACGAATCCTGTAACACCAGCAATTTCCAGGGTGTGTAACAGCAATAATGCAAATATGGCCCTATGTTCCTGCCTCTGTCCTCCACCTATATGCCAGTCTTTGTCCTGCTGTGATACTGGAAGGGTTGTTAGGTAATGGCCTATCATTATTTACCGCTAGCATTACTGCTATCATCCCAGTCATGTCATGGACTCCCACATCTACACTTACCTCAGGAATGTACAAGGGCACAAATGTGTTCTCCAGCTGTTGCCCCCATATATATGGACATGCCAAACAGTTGGTGTGGGAGTCCATGAGGTAAGTGTGTGGTACAGAGTGTTCCTTGCCCTTGTACAGCCTTTTATGGGGGGGTTCTATGCCATTAACCTAGGCTGTGGCTCCTTTCCAGTGATATAACTGTTAAGAAGTGGGTCATTCAGTGTGATAGTGAGGTGTTAGGTTAAGCAGTGTTATGTACAAGATACTGTGACATTAACACAAGTGCTACTTTCCCCCTAGGGCTTGACTACAGGGTGTAATTGGAGGGTGCTGAACTACATCTGTAATTGTTGATTGTTACGTATCTTGAAGGCAAATCCTGTTCCTACTGTTGTACTAATTTAAGGCCTTGGCCTAGACAGCATAGTATGGTATATATATATATATATATACACATTGCTTGCATCTACTGTTTTGTGTCGGCCTTGCATTCATGACTGATTACATATTCAAACCTTATGGGGTGTCAGTACTGGCATACATTATTGTATAGTGCAGGAATAAAGGTTATCTATGTATGCATACCTGTGTGTCGTGTCATGTCCTTTGATTTGTCGGTGGGTATATGTTTAATGTCAGTATTCTCATTTGTGGGAATGGTTGCTACACTACACATTTCACAGGTGCCAGTTGAAGGGCTTGTGGCTGAGGGATATACTTTGCACCCAGTACTTCCATAGTACTTCCACATATGTATGGCTACTGATACCTTTTGTGCGTGTATATGTGTATGTACCTATATATATATATCTCATATGGCTATATCTGTACATATATCTATCTATCTGTAGATATATACATCTGTATATATATATATATATATATATATATATATATATATATATATATATATATACATACACATACATATGAGCATATGTATGTATCTGTATACAATTGCTGTTATATGATTATTTGTGAATCATACATTAATATATATATCTACATATAGTTGTCTATCTGTCTACATTTACAGATATATCTGTCCGTATGTCCATGTATGTTCGTCTCATATTTTGGCCTGTTCCCCATTCACTTGGCAATTGTCATGGATGATCGCAGCATTGAAGTCAGTAACTAGTGGCAACACTTTTGTGTTTCAGACTTCATCTCTTTCTACATATGTGTTCTAATACATATAACTGTGTAACTAGCAAAATTTTAAGTGTAACAGAACATTAGTTGATATATATCCCTGTTTGTACCCTTAGTGTGGCATACTTTGTCCAGACTTCTTGCATTAACAGGTTATGTGCTGTGATAATAATTGTGCTGCAGGATATGTTTGTGCAAACTTCAGGTTATGTATATCTGCATTGGTTTAGTGGTAAATCACTTTGTGTATTGTGTGCAGGGTCCTGGGTTTGAGCCTTGGAAAGGCAATTTATTTTGTTGCTGAGCAGAACAAGGGACGTTGGCTACAGAGTGACTGAGGCACTCTTAAGCAGTTGTAAGCAAGTTTGCACATGCTTGCGCGGAGCTACACTGGTTAACCAATTCAGCAGGTTAACTTGAGTATAAAAAACTGTAACCAGACTTTACCAGTGCTTACCTCCATGCAAACACACGTACAACTGCTTTAAAGTGCCTTAATCGCTCTGTATGCATTGGCCCTTATTCTGCCTAGCAAAACATTTAGAAACCTCTGCTAGGCTAGAAACCAGGACCATGCACACCATAGCCAAAGTGATTTACCTCTAAGCCATCTCAGATATACATAGCCCTGCTGTATTCACAAACATAACATCCAGCCCAGTTATTCAACAATACAGAGAATGTATTCCAACATGTAGATGTATGTGTGTGTGAAAATATATTAATGTCTAAACAGATACAACATATTGATATATGTAGAAATATATATATATATATATATATATATATATATATATATATATATATATATATACACACACACACACACACACACACACACACACACACACACACACACACACACACACACACACACACACACACACACACACATATGTAAGCAGATATTCATATCTATATAGGTATATACAGACATACATCTGTAGATGATGTGGGAACATAGCAGTAACATATATGTCCACATGCAACATTAACGGGGTTGACAGGCACAAACAACATACGGCATGCACGAATAGGTATTCTCCCATCCACAGCCAAACACATCTGCCCTGCAATACACTACCAACTGTTGCAGATCCCATAACCAGGACATTACACAGCAAGGGCACAAGATGTTAACAGTACTCCATCCCACCTGTATGATGTCAGGCTCGTATCAGTAACATGTCATGCAGTACAGTCAGGCTCATAATGACACCCATTTTGCAGTCATCTGTTACCTTTGGTAGTCAGAGTCCTGTACTGTTGGTCTCTACTTCGGAGATTTAGATGCCAAACAACAGTGGTCCCAGGACTGAACCCTGAGGTACTCCACTTGTCATGTGTCTGGGGATGGATTTGGAGTCAGTTACACCTACAGTTTGGGTTCTGTCAGTAAGCCATGTGGCAAACCATCGAGTGGCATAGGGCTGTATGGCTGGATTAGTATGTTAATCTTTGTTTCCAGACTGGGGGATGGTGTTGAAGGACCTGTAGTGCCTGATATCTATGCAGAGGTACATGTGTATTCTCACCAGTGTTGAGTCAGTCTGCCTGTAGCCTGCACTGTGCTTTGTTACATGCCTAGCAGCTTACTGTACTTATCCAAGGGGTGTCATGTCCAGATACTTGCCAGATGTACTGCTGCCTGGCCACCATAACAGTCATGCATGTCAGACAATGCAGTGGGATGCTGTTCAGATGCATGTTAGTAACTAGTGGATAGTATGTGGCCATGGCACCTCTGTACTAGTGGTTATTAAGTGTCAGGACAGATAGGGGTGTATGAATGCATAACCTATGGGGGCAAATGTATACCAGTATGTAAGTGTTATACCCATCTACATGTCTGTTAACATCCGCATTGACAGGCCTGGTCCACATGTCCTGCATGAAGGGGTTTTGTGTATACCCCTGATCTGACCCAAGTGTGTCAGACTGTCCACATATATTGGCCATATCGCACCTGTAGTCCACAGGGGGTTACTGTGCTAGCAGTGGTACTGTACTATGATGACCTTAGGATGTCTGTAAGTAGCCAATGGCACACATGTTAACAGCAGATGTGGCCTCCCACACACACTATGTATGTGCAGATGTTCCAAATTACAGTAGCAATAGTCTACAAATATACCTGCACTACATACATGACATCCCCTTGCACTGAGAGGTTGGGACTGTTTGCGGCTGAGGTAGGGCTCCACTCCATGTGCAGGACATATGGTGAACATATATGTGTGTATATATATATATATATATATATATATATATATATATACATATATACATATATATATATATATATATATATATATATATATATATATATATATATATACACACATATATATCTTGCTTACTGTATGACAACAGTTTTACACATATGTGCCTGTGTTCCAGCCTCTGTCCTCCACCTATATACCGGGCTTTGCACATATGACATGCTGTCAGGGGTTGTATGTGTGTCATGCTCACATTCCTGCCATCACTCCACTGCTGTTGTGTCCCCCACACATACTGGGGGGTTGGGGCTATATATGTGTGGATTTCACCTACACAATACAGGTGTGCCCTAATGCACTCCAGAGGCCAGTGTATGTAACAGTGGTATATGATCCAGTATTAGTGAGTGTACGGGGGTGCACCATGACTAACCTAGGCTGTTACAACATGTGTGGGTATTTGGGATAAGCTACCTTAAGGTATCTGGATGTGCTTTACCATACGATCCACCTTGGGTAAATGCAGGCCTACTGCCTCCTGCCATACGGGATGTTCTGTTTGTCAGTGTAATTGTGATGGTGTCATGTATGCCTTGTTATGTAACAGATACATCCCATTGAGTCAGCTGGGGTCTGTACCTCCTAGCAATTGTGTACAGAGTGTAGATAGGGGCTGCTGACCTATACATCTGCATTACGTACTGTTGAATGTCTGGTATGCTGTGGCCCAGTCTGTCATTACTATTGTACTACATGAAGGCCTTGGCCTGGACAGCAACATATGTCAACCTTTTCAGACTACTGTCTTAGTATAACTGTTTCACAGTTGCATTACACTGTTCATATGGATGTCAGTGTCTAAACAGCTATATGACATGGCATATACAACTGTCATAGTACACAAATAAAGCTTTCACATTCATTTATGCACACCTGTGTGTGGTGTTATACCCTTTGATATCTTTGTGGGTATAAGTTGCAGGCTATAAATGTCATTCGTATGGGTGGCTCATACAGTTTCCAGTTGTTAAGGTGGTGACTGTAGGGATACTGGCTGCTCCATATTGTGTGCACGTACTACATATGTATATTACTGTACAAATCTGTGTGTGTGTATGTGTAGTTACATATATATATATATATATATATATATATATATATATATATATATATATATATACCTGTATCTGCATATATGTGTCTGTGTATATGTATCCTAGGGATGGCTATGTCGTGTCTGGTCCTGGTTATAGGATCTGCAACACTTGGTATTGTATTACAGGGGGATCGTGCTTCGCTGGCGGGGTATACCTATTTGTACCAGACGTATATTGTGTGGGGCCTCTCAACCCCATTGACGTTGCATGAGGACGTATATGTTTTGTTATTTCCCTATGTATGTGTATATATATATATATATATATATATATATATATATATATATATATATACATCTGCTGATATATATATAACCTGCTGTATATGTTTAGATGTAGATGTGGATATATATATATATATCTATAGATGTAGGCATTTGCATGTGTATATGTTCATAAATATATATATATATATATATATATATATATATATATATATATAAAGTATGTATTTGTTGTACCTGTTTAGACAATATATTCACTCACACACATACATCTACATGTTGAAATACATTCTCTGTACTGTTGAATGACTGGGCTGGATGATATGTATGTGAATACATCAAGGATATGTACATCTGAGATGGCTTAGTGGTAAATCACTTTAGCTATGGTGTGCATGGTCCTGGGTTTGACACTAGCAGAGGCTGATTATTTTGTTGCTGGGCAGAACGTGGGACTTTGGCTACAGAGTGATTAAGGCACTTTTAAGCAGTTGTAAGCGGGTTTGCATGAGTTTGCATGATGGTAAGCACTGCCAACCTCCGCTTATGTTTTCTTACAGTCAGTTAGTTTCAGATTTCTCAACCTGTGTAGGCATAGCTTACCCCCAAGCAAACCCATGCACTGCTGCTTAAAAGTGCTTACTGCTGCTTACCCCCATGCTTTAAAAGAAAAGAAAAAGGGGTTGATAGGAAAGTGGTGAAAAACGAGGCACAAAGAGGGAAAGACAGTAGGGAAAATAGCTAGGCATGTACAGGAAGGGTATAGGAAAGGTCCATAGCTGCCCATTTCTTCTACAGCAACAGCTCTGCATATACACTATATTTGGACCCTCAAACCCCTGGGAGAGGAGTGAGGACAACATATATTCATTGTGATGCCAATTAGACCATATTACATGTGTCCAGTGGACACGTGTGCGAAATGGACAGCTATGTATGGGGCAAGTTTTTTTGTGGGAACAGCTTGCCTTTTTTTTTTTTGCAGGTGGGAGTGGAATGTTGGGGAGGGGTAGTAGGTATATTTTGGGAGGTAGGTTGGGTAGGTTAACAGTCAAGACACACAAGATGCATACAGGACCGGTATATGACACATGTGGGGGGTAAACACCTTGGACGTAGAGGGGTGTTTGGAAATTGCATGCTCATGAGCCCCCAACTGGAAACAGTGGGACTGAGGTCCCCACCCATGGGCAGTCACCACTGCACCTTCATGTCCCTGAAGGTGGCTGTGCTGTAGGCTGTGTAGGAGGGGCAGGTTCACCCTCTAATAGCACCACTTGGCCCTCAAGCTGGCGTAGCTGCTCTTGATACTCAAGATCGAGCTACTTATGCACCACGACCTGGACCTGTTGACGGGTGACAGGTTCCCCTCCGCCCGCTCCGGGGGGGGGGGTGAGCCCCATCCCCCACAGCGGTTACACCCGAAGGTGGCACAGGGCCCATGGAGGAGGAGGTCCCAGGCTGGGCCCCAGATGTGCTGGTGCCCAGTGCCATGGCCAGCTGATGTGGGACAGGTGGGTCTACTGGGACCAGCCTTCCCATACGAGCTGTGTTGTCACAGGTTTAAGACAGATATGGGTTAGTAACAGTCAACAGCATTCAGGATTAGTTATAACAGCATGCATAGGTATTCCCATTAACCCAACACACCAGAATTAACACAGTTGCAGAGCAATCAGATCGCATGCATATATGGAACAACAGTGGCCATTACAGGAGCATGCAGGTTTCATTGATGGCAACTGGCCACCAATATGAGTGTATTTTCACATGGCACATGCATAGAAACAAATGTGAATATTAATAAAACATTAGGACATATGTCCCAACAAAAGGTTGGAGTGTACACATACCAGCTGAGGACTGTCATTGGGTTATTTTTCACATATGGTAGGGGTGAGAGAGAGAGTTCAATTAACAACTAATATATCCTTGTAGTTTTCACAACATTCTTAGTCACTGCAGTGGTCTTTCCCTTACATGTATTATTACACTACACAATGGCCTTATATTGTACACTGGTATGTTTATAAATTATTGTATACGTGACCTGTGTCTTACATACAGGTGTGACAGGCGTTAATGTTGTGAATTGCTGTCATACACTTTGGGTGAGGTGCTAGAATGACAGGTTTGTTTCCATATACAATCTCTGAGTATGTACATGCTTGAATATCAGTTATATGTGATTGACAGCTGCCTACAATTCTTGGAACATCCAACTGGATTTTCAGGGGAACAGAGTACCAAGAAATTGATAAGGGGCATTTATCTGGACATGCTGGATTGGAACAGTTGTGGGGTATGAATATGCATACAACTTTCAATCTGAACATTCTAACAAATTCTGTACAGTTGGGTGTAATTATGCATACAGCTTTCTATCTGAACATTGCATCAAACTCTGTACAGTTGTGGGGTATGATTATGCATACAGCTTAGCAGCACTCCCAAGAGTCAAACCCCTGCTGTGTGTGTGACAAAATATTATAGCTAACATCACAGTACACTGTGCTGTCAGGGAAATGATGTACAGCTTTTGACTGTTTTCTATCTGAGTCTCCCTAACTTGTACAATATAACTCACCTCTTGGCACTTCCAACATTGTTATGCAGGACTTCATGCCCATTTTATATGCATACCATGGTGTGGGTGTCACTGCTTAAGATACAACAGTACTATTTATAGTATGGAACAGATCGCCAACATATGAGAGAAGAGTAAACAGAAGCAATCCAGGAGTTATACATTTATTCACAGACTGTTACACATTCATTTCTAATGGTACAACACTTTCTAAGGCTCTTATATTTTATTGTTATGACAGTACATGCAGACTGATTACTAACCTGCCTCGTGATGCAGCCTTTGCAGCCTAGCATCATGGGCTTGCTGGTTCGCAGCCCGCTCATCTGCAGCTGTCGGAGAAATGCAGTGATATTTAGCCATACCTATCCATAGTATACACAAGCTAGGCAATTATTTACTACTTAGTAGAATGAGTACTTACTCAGTCCCGGGGCATTGGGCATCTGCCGAGACTCCTGGATCCACTGTTCTAGTACATCCCCCCTCCGCCGCTTCATGTCAGCATGGTGGTGCCTGACCTGCTCACCAGTCCGGGAAAATACCTGTGGCACTGATGATGTCACGGGTGAGACTGTCCCAGGCCTCCGTTTTATACTGCAAGCCCTGGTACTGGCCCTGCAGTAGTCTCTGATCATGGTGTTTTACCATGAGCCATACCATGACTTTTGACTCCTGGATGCCCCAGCGCTACGCTCTAAATCGAGTGCCTTCACCCACACCAGCCATTCTGCCTGCAGTAGGAAGCTACAACCAGTTATGAGAAGTATTCCCACCTGTGGGGTTTAAATACAACCATTTTCCTGCACGTTCCCATGATTGGCCTGTTTTGAAAAGGCTAAGCTATGGGCACACCTGCTTACATAAGGTTGGCACTGCTTAAAGAGGTATACCACTAGGCAGATTGAATTGGCTCTGCTACATATTGCTTACATTTACTAACTTGAGCTGTGCTGCGGTTAGCATTGCTTAATAGTTAATTAGTACTATATTTGCCATTTGGCAAAGGTTTATTCTTCATTACAGGTTATATATGTGTCTGGTATCCGTGATTCATGTGTACATACACTGTATGGGGACCTGGGGAACTCTACACTTTATTACAATCACACCTCAGATCTATGCTTACTGCAGTTCTCCAGTTCACATATTTATGTTCTGTGGCAGGTTATCCAACATCACACTATACATAGATTCAGTTCACATGTTTGGTTTGGCTTTCCCGTGGTGAGGATTAGTTTGCTGATACCTCATGCACATCTGTTGCTATAATGGCTTAGTGTTTAACTATTGTGACTATAGTGTACAGGGTCCTGAGTTTGAGCCTTGCAGAGGAAGTTTATTTTGTTGCTGGGCAGAACATGGGCCATTGGCTCCAGAGGATTAAGGCACTTTAAAGCAGTTGAAAGCGGGTTTGTGTGATGGTAAGCACTGCTAACCTCTGGTTACAGTTTCTTACACTTAGTTGTTAGCTTCTACTTCGCTTCATCTGTGTAGGCAATGCTTACTCTTGCGCAAATGCACTTAAACACACTTACTACTGCCTAAATTCATTATGACACTGACACTTCACACGTGCAATTCATGCAGTACTCCAGTTCACATTTAAATGTTATTATGTAGGTTTTACGGCAAAAAGATGTACAAATATGTTCATATACAGATTTCACATGGAAAATATGTGCAGCAGTGGGACTCGAACTGGGAATGCCTGTTCATTAGGTGGGAGCTCTTACCACTACACTATTGCTGTGCTGCTTCATTTGCATATATACCCATATACTCATAGATCATAGTTCCCCAAACACCCACCCCAACACTTCACTGACACATCAGTCATCCATTCTCCAGTTGGAAACACGATGTATCCACACCACTACACATTGGCCACTCCCTACTCCTGTTGACTCAATCCAAGTATCCTCAGACATTCCAACCTTTAGTCCACAAACATTGGTGAAATGAGTGACCAATAGGACACTATTCACAATTTTTGGGTTGTCCCACCTGGGACGCACATGTCTTTATTTCAAGATTTGACTCTATACTTCATTACTTCGTTACTCCAGTTAACAAGACACTAAAATAAATTAATAACTGAGACTATATGATAATGCACACGTTACATATGAAAACCAGTGATGTACGAATTCGGCAACATTATATTACAAATAAGATTGGTTTAGTGACTGGCACTGACGTAGCCGGCAAATCACAGGAATGATTCAAATATTTCATAATGGGAAAGTCTTCACATTTTATTTTTTTGAGAACAGCACTAACTTCGAAACAAAATACACAACTCTGAATTATTACAGATTTGTCCCTTCCCTCTATCTTCTCGTAACTCTAATACTATAGTTCTGCAATATACAATGGAAACAAACAACTTATTTTGCCTTGGAATTTTATATCCCAGCAAAATTGTGAAAATGTTGCAAATAAAAAAAATAAATATATATATATATATATATATATATATATATATATATATATATAGACGACAAGCATTTCATGACAGTCTAAGTAAGGCCTGCACTGTTACAAAGGCCATGCATTTTGCATGAAATTGAGTCGGGATATATAAGTCACAGTGCAGAGAAGGGGTCACTGTCTTTTCTGTAATGGACTATAAATAAATGTTTATTTAACATCTGTTAACCGAGTATGCAGACTGTTCCAACGAGTCAGGACTCCATTCAGTCATGACTTGAGCCTTAGAGACCAAACAACACAACTAAACATACACAAGAATCATACCTCTCAACCTCTTAATGTAAGAAGTCTAGCCAAAGCCAAATATAATTGGGGGTAGGGGGGGCAAAGATTGAGACATACTGAGATCACTTCAATAGCTCTGCTTGACAGAGGCTCAGTAAATTGATCAATGGGGTGGCGTAAGCTGACACACCTTGGCTAGGCTTATAAATGCCCTTCAGAAGATAGCCTACTACCTACCTATGAACCTATTACAATTATGGTTATGCACAACCTATTATTCTATCTACTGTCAAGGTTTGTAGGGTCACTTTCATGTTATTTATGTCTGCAAAAGGAATTAATTTGGTACAGGGAATGTACTTCTACATATAGATGTATGTATGTGTGTATGCATATATATTTATAACAAACTCACTGACCTCCATGAGGCAGTCCAATTAGAACCGGGCCATCCAACCCTGACATGCCTGGATCCAGATTTCATACCCATGGTTCCTCCACCCCACCCGAGTTCCAAATACACACAAACCATCCATTCTCCAGTTGCTGTCCCAGCCATAACACACCTCCACACATTGCCCTCTCCCCAGCGTTAGGGACCCTACATGTATGTTGTCTCAACCCATGTATCATTAGGCTCTCCCAACCTTTTAGTCCTTGAACATACCTGCCCTGGCTTGTGTAATGGTCAGAAGTCCAAACAAACAGCAATTTTTGGGTAGTCCCACCAGGGACTACTCTGTAATTGTTTGTAAGGTAGACTTAGCAGGTCGACAGTGTTACTCCCACTGGTAGTATCCTGCCTGTGGTTTGAGAAGCAGTGATTTGCTCACCCCTGGTGTGAATGACCTGAGATGTACCTCCCTGGACTACATGAAAAGAGACATGGAAGAGCTCTCCAATCTTGTAGCCCAGGCAGGTATGACCCTAGCTCTGAGTAGCATTCTGCCATTGCCCAGAATGATTCCGCAGTACAAGGACAAAATGATTGACTTCAACAATTGGTTAAGCTTCTGGTGTCATTCTAAGGGGATCCAGTATCTGTCTGCTTGGGATGACATGGTCGACAGACCATGATGCTTTGCCACAGATGGCCTGCACCTGTCACCCCTGGGATTCTGGATACTGGCTAAAGCTCTTGCTGCCCCTATAGTGCCTTTTTTAGGCAGGGTTCAAATAACAAATTCATCACCATAACAGGAACAGGCAAACAAAAACTGAAGGTAATGCTACTCAATGCTAGAAGTCTAAATCTCAAAATGCACTCACTCGAGGCACTCCTTAAAATGGAGAACATCGATATCTGTGCAGTGACTGAGACCTGGTTCAAGGCTCCAGAGAGCACCCCTGCACTACCAGGCTATAACTCATACCACACTTTTCGGCCATGTAACCTGGACCAAAACACCAAAGGCGGAGGTGTGTCCATATTCATTAAGAATATCCACACCTCCAGGCTTGTTGCTCAGCATAATGCATCCGAGGTTATCCAAATGCAACTAACTCTGGGCAAAACTGCAATCCAAATTGTAGCTTGCTACATATCCCCCACTATGCCCCAGGATTCCCACTCCTCTTTTCTTGATGTACTGGAAAATATTAGGGTTCAACCAAACAACGGGCAACTTCAACTACCCCATTATTAACTGGAAAAACTACTTGTGTACCAACTCCTTAGCTCAACGCTCTCTGGAATTCATAAACTCCAATGCCCTAGATCAACTTATCCACACCCCCACCTGGGGCAACAATATCAGACCTAGTCATTACCAAAATGAGTGATTGGTGTTCCACACCTGAAGTCAACTCCACATTGGTCCGATCCGACCATAAGCTTCTCACCCTTGATATCCGCATCCCGCCCCCACCCCCCATTAAGGAAACCACAGTAAAAAAATTTCTCCAAAGCCAACTTCATGCTTCTTAAGACAGAAGTGGTGAACTTCTTGACACCCATGCCGATGGACAGTACAGTTACAACTGCTGAATCCTACAAAAATGCACTCTATAAGCACTTACACGATTGCATGGATTGTGCTATCCCAAACAGAACCAAGACACTATCCTCCAAAAAAAGGAAGACAATCTGGTAGTCCCCTGCCATAAACAAACTGTACAACAGAAGGAAGAAACTGCTGCAAAAGAGAGTAAAATCCCATGGGTGGAGGAGCTCCCTGGTCAGCCTCTGTAAGAAGCTGAGATCCCTTATAAGATCCTCCAAAGCTAGCTACGAAAACAAAATCTCCACTAAATCCAAGAACAACCACAAAGCATTCTATAGCTATGTCAAGAATTTAGATGGCAACACTCAGATCTGCTCTGAGCTACAGCACAAAGGTACGAAAATTACAGAGCCAACTGATATTGCCAACATCCTGGGAGATCGGATCAGTGCTAACTTTACCCCCCTCTCACCCCCTAAAGGGCCCATATCTATACAGGAAGAATGCAGATTCCCTGTAATCACAACTATGCAGGTAAAAGCTGCACTCTCTAAAGCCAAAAACACAGCATCCATGGGACTGGACAACATCCCAGGCTGCGTTTTACACAAACTTCAGAACGAACTGGCTCCCCACTTAAGCACCATGTTCAATAATAGCCTTGCATCAGGCTTTGTGCCCACTGAATGGTGCACAGCAACAGTTATCCCACTCCACAAAGGGGGAGCCACCACCGATCCCGGGACCCATCGACCTATTAGCCTGATGAGCCTAGTCTGCAAGGCCATGAAACGTATCATCATGGAACTCGTAAACAAAGACAATGGTAACCTCCAAACTCTGGATCCTACCCAGTTCGGGTTTGTGAAAGGCAGATCATGCCTCCTGAACCTGATCGACTTCTTTGAGGCAGTCACCAAAGCCGTGGATGAGGGCAAGGAGGTTCACACAGCCTATCTTCACCTCGCCAAGGCTTTCAACACCATCCCCCATTCTGGAATTATAGCTAAACTCACTAAACTAGGTATAAATCCATATGTCACAAGATAGGCTGCCAACTGGCTCACTGACAAGAACCCACACTGTAAAAGTTGCAGACTCCAAATCTGACCTCAAGGCAGTGACAAGTGGATTGCCACAGGGTTCTGTCCTGGGACCTCTCCTGTTTGGTATCTACTTCTCTGAAGTACAGGCTAACACAGAAGGCCTCTGGCTGATGAAGTTCGCAGATGACTGCAAACTAGGAGCCATAATCAAGTCCCCAAATGATGTGGACATCCTACAGAAGTGCCTCACTGAGACAGATGCCTGGTGTCAGAGCCATGGCCTCAAGCTCAATGCCATAAAGTGCAGTGTCATCCCCTTTGGTAAAAACTCTGTACCCATGAACTACCACATAGACAGCAATCTACTTAACACCGAATGCGTGATAAGAGACCTTGGGACCCAGGTGGACTGTAGTCTCTCCTTTGATAGTCACATCGCCACAGTAGTCAGGAAGGCCTTCTATGTGGCACACCTCATCATAAAAGGGTTCTCATCCAGGAAAAAAGAGGTCATTGTTCCCCTCTACTCATCACTCATTAGACCCATTATAGAGTACAACGCCCCTTTTGGAATGTACCTCACAAGACATCTGCAGCAGCTGGAAAGGCCACAGAAGTACCTCATAAAGGGGACTATTGGCCTCAAACAAATGCCCTACACTGACCGCCTCAAAAACTCCAGATTTACTCCATAGCATATCACCTACATCGAGGTGATCTTTGCCTAACATATAAAGCTATGTCAAACCCAGAGCTGTTGGACATGCTACACCTAAAGAAATCCCAATCCCTCCAAGCTACATGCTCTAGGGACCTAAACCTTGTCATCACAATAAACAGGACATGCTGGAGGGATAGAGTCCTGTCCCAGAGACTTCCTATACTCTGGAACAAGCTACCCATCTATGTCAAGCAAAGTTCTTCATTAGCACTCTTCAAGAAAAATCTTGATGAGTGGATAGGAAATAGGAAATACACCCCGGGGATCACTTCTGTGTCTCTGCTGGACAGTGGCACAGGAAAATAACTTTCTTGGGTGGCGTAAGCTATGGTACCTTGCTGGCTAGCCTTACATAGGCCCTTGGGCCGATAGCCTAGTACCTACCTATGAACCTATGCTGTCGCATGACTGTGCTGGATGATATGTTTGTGATAACATCAGATTTATGTATATCTGTCATGGCTTAGTGGTAAATCACATTGGCTGTGGTGTGCAGGGTCCTGGGTTTGAGCTTTGCAGAGGCCATTTATTTTGTTGCTGAACAGAACACGGGCCATTGGATACAGACTGATTAAAGCACTTTTAAGCAGTTGTGAGCGGGTGTGTGTGGGTTTGCACGACGGTAAGCAGTGCTAACTTCCAATTACAGTTTCTTAAATTCAGTTAGCTTCTACTATGCTTAATGTGTGTAGGCACTGCTTACACCTGTGCAAACGCACTTAAACTGCTTATTTGTGCTTAAACCTGCTTACTAGTGCCTTATTTATTATGATAGTAACACTTTAATTAAATTGAATTAATTAAACATTTAATGCAGTACTCCAGTTCACATTTACGTTTTTATGTAGGTTATACAGCATACAAATGTGAAAATATGTTCATATACAGATTCCACATGGAAAATGATATGTGCTGCAGTGGGACTCGAACTGGGAATGCCTGTTCGTTAGGCGGGTGCTCTAACCACTACTACACTATTGCTGTGCTGCTTCATTTGCATATATATTCCTTGTTATCCTCTTCAGCTGCTTTAACCGTAGCTAAGCGATGGGCAAACCCACGTAAGTACGGTTAGCTGTACTCGGGGTTTTAAACAAAATAAATACAAGGGTATCTTCATTTTATTTCAATGTACTGTTGCTGTTGAACACATGGGGACTGTTGGTGGGGATATGCGGAGACCTATGAGTGATCTCGCTCATTTATTTACACTTTCTTCTGTTCTACTTTGCAGGGGCACGTTTATTCTGAGAGCTCTGCTCTTAGACACGCCCCCTGCACTCGTCCACACTCAGTGTAGGATTTGGAGCTCAGGCAGTGTGCCTTCACTAATATGCATGGTGCTCTGCCATCCTCCTCTTAAACTGCCACTTACATGCAGGACTAGTTTAGTCCTGCACGGTAGATTAGTAAATCTGGGGGAATGTTTTGTCATCTTTATTCATATATTTATAAAAATGATATCCTAGTCCATCCAGACTTAATGCTGATTTGTCCTTTCCTTCCTTTATTTGTTTTTGTAATTCTTTCATATTAATCTCCTTTTCTAAGTCCTTTTTATATCATCTGCTATTTTCTTAACTTTCCACACTTTTTGTTGTACGTTTTCCTTTTTATATGACTATTTTAATAATTTTGTCTTGTGTGTATACAGTATCTTCTTCATCATATATTACATCTATTTTCCTTCTCTTACCTTAACCAATTTTGCTAACTGGAGAGAGGCATATTCTTTTATACCCCTCAAAAATGTATCTAAATAATAACAACTCTTTCCCTATTTTTTCATATAATTCTCTTTCTAACTCATTTAACCTTTTCCTTCCCTTTTCTACCTCAATTTTAAACTTGCTCAGTATTTCTGCATATTTTTATGTTCTTTTCATTGTTTTCTTTCGGTATCTAAATAAAGCCATTTCCATTTTCTTTTGTATATAGCCCATCATTATGTCCAGTTTCCATACTATTTTCTCATAGTCGTATCCTTATACCACAATTTTTCTCTTTCTGATGTTAATTTTTTAAAGTCTGCTGTTAGCTTTTTGTATTAGTTTTCCTTATTTTATAATATTTTTATTATGATCAGAAAAGTCTGCAGTTTTCACACTTCCTACCATTGTTTTTGAATATAAAACTTAGTCTATTTCTGTTATAAATAGCCCTGTTAGTAAGTCCAGTTTCTTCTTTTTCCTTATATTAACTCACCACATTTAATAACTTCTTTTAAACTTGAATATCCTGAGTTGTTTTCCTTTCTTTCCTTTAATTACATTTGTAATCTCCTTTCATCATAACTGACATATACGCAAACAACGTTATCTTTTCAAACATTTTTCCTGTCATATTTGTGTATGCATAAATAACCCAAACCTTTCTATTCTTTCTCTTTTTCTTATGTCATATAGTATCAGTCTTCTTGGTGTAACTACTGTTATGTCCATTAGTTTTATTTCCTCACTTTTTATCATATCAGTTATGTCTGAGCACATTTCATTACACACTGACCAAAATATTTTTCATGTTTTCTTTTTGCTTCATTTCTAATGCGTCTTGCGTCTATCCGACAAACATGTAATGTCCACATTTATTTTTTCACACCATTCCAGTACTGTCAGACCCCTAACTTCATTTCTAATTCTGTTTATATTTATTGCTAAAACTGAGACTTCATCCTTTTCCTTTCTTTGCATGCTGTGTGGTTCCAAATTTTATTTAACTTTTTCTTCTTCTTCTCACTCTTCCCCAGTGGATTTTACCTTTTCTTGCTCATTTTGTTCCCGTCTCCATATCCTCTTCTTCCTTATCACTACTTGATGCATCATATTTATTTTCCATCTGTATTTTAACATTATTTCCTGTTACCATTTCAGTAGTCTAATAATATGTTTATCCACCACTGCTTCCTTATTTCTGTTTTCTCTCCCCCTTTCATCCTCCTCAGTGGTACAATCTTTCTCTGACTGAGCTGTATCTGAAAATTTTCTTTCTTCTTGTAGCCTTTCTTCCTGTTACAAGGGAAAACATTTATCAAGAAATGACCTGTGTGATTGCATTTCCTACACTTAGGTATGCAATTCCTAGATGTCTGTGGCCTGTTTCTGCAGAATGACTGCATGTCTTCTTTTTTTTGCTTTCCTGCACTAAATGGTCCTGTATGACACAATAAAAGCAACCTTTAAGCTGCCCCAGTATTGTGAAGTTCCTCTTTTACCATTCATGATTATTACATTTGAAACATGTTTAACATTCCCTTCACATATATTTAATGTTACCCAAACCTTGCATCTGTGTGTATCTACATTTCTTTCATCATAAACTTTTTAACGTTGTTCATGTTATTACATTCAGATAGAAAATACGTTTTCAGTTCACTTCAGTCTCTTCAATGTCTGTTTTTTCTAAATTGAACATTGTTTTTTTCTCAGCCCTAAATTCTGAAAATAAAATTTCTTTCCAATGGGCAGTCATTTTTATTTTTTCTACTTCACTTTTGTAATAAAGCAAAAGTTTCAAATGCAGTCTTGCACAAATCCTTAGTCCCCAGATGTAACAGTGCTCTGATATCTTGTAGTTGAATCCCCAGTGACACAATTATACATTCAAGTACTTTATAGCTGCCTTCTATCTTTTCATTATTCTTAATCTTCATCCTTACCCCTAGCTCTTTTCTTACACTCTGCTGTCCTCCTTCCTGCCCTTTTCTTCCTTCCTCACATTTCTAGTCTGGAATCGGTCTTTGTGCTGCTTCTGCAAAAGTTACATTTCCATTTAATTTCATATTAAAATCCTGTTGTCAGTTCTTAGCATTAATGCTAGTTTCTCCAGCAGCCAGGAATGCATAATCTAGGGTTTATTTTAGACCCATCTTACTCCCTTCCTTCACTCTTTCCATGTTAATACTTTCCTCTTCCTCCTCACCAATCACTCATCCCAGTAAATCACAGGATCTTGCAGCTTCACCATTTTCTGGATCACCCTGTTTCATGAAATGCTCCAAAACCTGTCTTCATATTATTCCTTCTTGCAATGTTGTTACCACAAACTCCTCACAATCTGCAATCACAAAGCTTTCTATTTTTCCTGCTCCAATTCAGTCTCAGCATTTCCTCTCTACTCTTCTATTTTGCATCTCTTTCTTCATCATTGCAGCAGCTTTCTAGCACCACCTATCTACTGTCTGGTACTACCGAGCAGTGTGGCTTAGATAAGTTTAGACTTTGTCTAGACATCTACCCTTCTGAGCTGGCAAAAACATATTCATTCTTTTGTCATATTTCTGTAGTGTAGAACTGACAAAAACAGTATGACATTTTAATAAAGTTCTTAACAGTTTGAATAATTTGACTTGACCCGTGCTCTGTGGATATCTCAGATTTGGCACCGATTAATTGAACTCCCAGAACTGTGAAATTCTTAGTTCACAAACTGGAGACTGTCGAGTAAAAGCATTTCATCAGGATCAATATTCATTTCATTATTGTAAGAGTACCACAATGTGTGATTTATTGTAACCATAACTGCAGGATATATAGAGAAGCATGAAGTAATGTTCATCTTCATATTGGAATAAATCACTTTCCACTTTCAACCAGAAAAGTTTCAGAATTTCACATGGTGTCATCCTCTTATTTTAATTTCTGAATATGTTACAGACATTACAACTTCTCTCCATTTGTTCAATCTTTTTCAGACATTCTAGGTAAATAAAGAGTATTGCAAGGTCTCTCTGTATGCTTATTAATAACTAAATATGACTCATGTATTTTGTTCTAGATATTCTGCATAGCTTCACAATATAAAACTACAGCCCTTCTGGTTTGCTGACCTGTAAAAAAACAAACATAAAATGTTACAGGCAATCCATATTATCCAAGCAGACATATCTACAGAAAAAATAGGAAAGACAATGGAAGAGGATTATATAGTCCCCAGAGCCCTGATACTTCAAGAAATATTAACACAAACAGAGAAAGGTAACCATTTGTATCAAGTAAAGGAACTCTTCTTATGCGCTACATGACCTGGGAAGAAAGAAGGAGTACATGGTTGTGACCTAATAAATCATGAGAAGTACAGAAGAGAAGCAACAGTCTCTGCGAATGGCAAGCTAAACGGGACAAGACTGACTCTAACGAGACAGCTACAGAAAAGATGTAGGCAGCACGTCAAGCTTGACAGGGGTCAGTGAGACTATAACAGTGGTCAGAGAAGAGATTTCCCTGTATGGAAGAACTAAAAAAAAAGACTGCTATTCAGGATTAAACTATAGCATGACTAAAGACCACCCATCCTGACATCAGAGACATTGAAGGATGCATGGGAAAGGTCAGCATATGTTTTCAGGGCCTATATACAGCAACAACCATCTGCTTGTCTAAAATAATGAGTATTCTAGATTCCCTTGTACAGAACTGATCAGGTCCATATCAGTCCTTATTGTAATACCAGTCTTTGACAAACTTCTTCCTGTGTTTACAATACCTGAAGTATCTCTCTTTTTAAAGCAGTTTGTGTGTGTGTGTGTGTGTGTGTGTGTGTGTGTGTGTGTGTGTGTGTGTGTGTGTGTGTGTGTGTGTGTGTGTGTGTGTGTGAAGGTCAAGGTCTGATACATAAAGAGTAATCAAACCTTTACATAATGAAATGATGAAACATTTTAAAATTGGTATCAACAAAATCATTATATCCAGTATCAAAAGCATTACATGTAACAGAGCAACGGCATACCGATTAGATGAAGGAGCTCCATACACTATACAACAGGGCTGTCACAACCATTTAAGCATGAACACAGATATAAAAATGTGTTCAGTTAGCAAACTCAGAGATGTAACTAATGAAAGTGAGAAAAAAGATCCATAACAACATGACAAGATGGAGACATGTACAAGTTTTAAGAAACAGCTCAGGAGCCAAGTCTTTTCAGAAGAGTCAGACTGTTTTGGTGAGGATGGAGTGGCAAAATAAGCACACATCCTTGTTTAACTCAGAGCCTTCTTTTCTGTATGTCTTTGAAATCACAATAACTGGTAACAGTTGAAGACACTGTTTAGCCATAGATTGTTTTTGTTTTAGTACCCTTGACCATACGATTGATGTTATGTGATCCTATCTCGCCTACATTCTGTACTGATGGGTTCGGAGCCGATCCTCGGCTCTGACTCGGCACGCTATACTATAGAGCGAAGTCTCTAATTGGCTGAGCTATTCTATATCCCAGGATGCACCACCACCAATTCCCCAGATCTCGTTTGCCGCTTACATAGCAAAGACGTGGTCTCGAGCTTGGCTGAGCTAAGTGCTTTCTTTATAAGATTTTTTCTGTCAGGAATTTTCTTGAATTTAACCAAAAGCTGTTTTAACGGCTATCGTTGTGTATGAGTGAGTTTTTCTGAATATTTTTTGTGGTAAAAATTGTTTTTTCAGGGTAAGGTTTCCGTTTAACTTAGAAGGGCCTTCCCCTCATGCGTGAGTGAGCCTTTTTGTGTGCGTTTAGTGAAGGTCAAGTACCCGTTTTTAGTTAGTGGGTTCTTGGCCCTCCTGTTGTGTGACATTTTATTAAAATCTTTTACTGTAAAGTGAAATTGTTTGGGGTTAGATACTTTTCTCCCTGTATTTTTTTCCCTAACTGTTAGCATTATGTCAAAAGAACACAGACCCTCCGGGTTTAAAAAATGCACAAGATGCAGCTACAAGATGTCCATAACAGACGATCACTCCCTATGCGTGTACTGTTTAGGACCCAAACACCTTCAGGAGTCTTGTAGTGTGTGTCACGCTTTTTCCTCTCGAGTCCTCCAAGAGAGGAAAAATAAATTGATTCCTAAAGGTCTTATCAAACCTACTTTTGAAGAGGCCTTATCTTCCTCTTCTTCTCCCTCAAAGAAAAAGAAATCGTCGGCTCCAACCAGTCCTTCGGAACTGACCACCAAGAAATCAAGGCAGGCTTCTCCATCGGCTCCACGGACTTCGGAGCCGAGGGTGGAACGGTCTGCCTCGATGCCTCCAGCCTCGACTCCTCTGGCTTCGGAGCCGAAGGCTGGATCTTTGAGAGGCAGGTCACCTTCATCGGCTCCGCTGATTTCGGAGCCGATGAGGGTTGTTCGCTCAGACTCTTCCCCTTCAGCGCCGAAGTCCTCTTCGGCACCGAGGGAAATTACAATGGAGTCTCCTTCGGCACCGATTTTGATCGAGACAATTGGAGCCGGAGAAGTCTAATCGGACCCGTTCGATCTCCTCCCGGTCTTCCAAGATGTCGGATTCGGACATTGACAGGGTGCTCCAAAGGCTGTTTCAGTCTCCAGTGTTCCAAAAGCTAGTTTCGGCTCCAGCCCAGTCGGCTTGAGCCGATGGTCCACCTTTAGCCTTGGTTCCTCCTCCAACAGCCTCGGCACCGTTGGAGTCGGTGCTGGTGGAGCCGATGGAGGTCTGGGTCGGCTCCGACCCTTACTACTCCGGCCTTGGGTCGGAGTTCGGTACACGGACCTCCTCGGTCGGCCCCGGGGGTGATGCTTCGGGACCGATGTTTTAGGTTCTGAGCCTCTCTCTCGGTGCTTCGGCTGCGGGAGTGCTGTCTGCCGTTATGGCTTTGGGGGCCGGACCTTCCCAGGATTCTGGGGGTCTGGCCTTTAGAGCCATGTGGAGTGCTTTGGCCAAATCTTCTTTGGCTACCTCCACCGTCTCCCCAGCACCTTCCCTAGGCACGGAGACTGGGTCCTTTGTAGTCCCCCTGTCTCAAGACAGCGGAGCCCTGGGGCCTGAGGTCACCCCCATTGGGGGTCCCCCTCTTTCTGGAGGTCCCTCTGAAGAGTCTTCGGAGGAACCCCCAAGAAAAAGACAGTGCAAGAGGAAGCACATCGACTCTCCTGACGAGTCTATCACCTCTGACACCAATCTTGATGATGCGGAAGGGTCCCCCAAGTCGTCCTCGGATGATGTCTCCTTTGCGGATATCCTGGAAGTCCTCAAACAACGAGGCAGCTGGCAGACCAAACCCCCTTCCTCTGACGAGTCTGTGTTCCTCAAGGCCTTCGGGGCTCAGCCCTCTGCCTCCTGGGTGTCTCCGCCCTTCGATGAGCTCCTGGATTTGATCTCTCGAAGGGCATGGGAACATCCAGATTCTGTGGAACCGGTGCCTGCTCGCCCTAACAAATTTTTGTCAGCGCCCCCGGAAAAGGAATTTCTCACCAAGGGTGTGGCTGTAGATGCTATGGTGGTGGCATCTGCTACCCAGCAAGATGTGGCAGAGGCTTCGACGTCCGTCCATCCTCCTAATAAGGAGTCTAGGAGCATGGACCGGTACAGGAGGCGCACCCTTACTTCAGCAGCCTTTACGTTAAGGTCTCTGAATTACCTCACGCACTTCACTAGACTTCAGAGGGACCTGATCAAGGAACTCTCAGATACCCTCTCTGGTAACCTACCTGAGCAGTTGGCCCAGACAGTTAGCTCTCTGTTGGCTACCCTATCGTCGATATCAAACTTGTCCATGAGGCTCATTTCGTATGCAGCCGAGGGGTAGCGGCGGGTACGGGTGTTGCTCTACGGAGACAAGCCTGGCTCAGCCTGTGTCATTTTGCAGAGGCCTTCAAGTCTTCCTTTGCCGACGCTCCCTTTGATGGGTCCTCTTTGTTTGGACCCAAGGTAAAGGACACCTTAACCCGCTGTGAACAAGAGGGTAAGACTTTGACTGCCATAGGGGCACGGTTTTCCTCTCCTTTTCGGCCTTATCCCAAGGCTAAAAGAGGAGGGAAAATGTGGTTCCGTAAGTCTCAGAAGACTTACCCCTCACAGCAGGATGATCCCCCTTCTAGAGGCAGAGGAGGGGGAAATTTTTCAGGAAGACGCCGTCCCAGAGGCGGCAGAGGCCCCCGCAACACTGGAGACCGCGAGTCCTTTCGTGGCTCTTCAACCTCTCAGCATCCCTGAAGGATTGCCCGACTGCGCAGCTCCGGAGCCAGTCGGGGTCATTTGAGGCACCTAAAGGCCTGGGAGTATCACTCAGGACCGATGGGTGCTCGAATCATCGCCAGAGGTTACGTCATCCCCTTTTCACACCCCCTCCATCCAGGAAAATCTCGGACCCGCCACCCAGTCAACGGGATATTGCAGCCATCGAAATTTCAAAGCTGCTTCAAAAAGGAGTCATCCAACCGGTCCCCGTAGACCAGATCGGATTAGGGACTTACTCAAAATTCTTTTTGGTGCCAAAAAAGAACGGGGACTTGAGGCCCATTTTGGATCTCAGCAACCTGAATCGATCAGTCAAGAAGTCCAAGTTCCGGATGGTCACCTTACAATCCATTCTCCCGCTACTGGAGAAAGGTGTTTGGATGTGCTCCATAGATCTCAAGGATGCCTATTATCACATTCAGATAGATCAGGCGTCCAGGAGACATCTGCGCTTCAGCCTGGGAGACAGTCATTTCCAGTTCTGCGCACTGCCCTTTGGTCTCACCACAGCCCCCAGGGTGTTCACCAAATGCTTGGCGGTGGTGACTGCTCACCTGAGGAGTCTAGGATTCCAGGTGTTTCCTTATCTAGACGACTGGCTCCTAACTGCCACCTCCAGGCATCTACTATTACAGAACCTAGCAGCCACTATATCTCTAGGAACTTCCCTAGGAATCACCTTCAATTGGGCAAAGTCTGTGTTGCTGCCATCTCAGCATATACGGTTTATCGGGGTAGAGATAGACTCAAGGCAAATGTGGGTTTATCTTCCTACAGAGAGAATAGAAACATTACAATTTCAAGCCCGAGCATTGCTCCTCAAACGCCGAGCTCCAGCAAGGATGGTCCTACAACTGTTGGGTTCCATGTCGGCTACCGTTCTCCTGGTCCCCTTAGCAAGATTACACATGAGGATTCTCCAGTGGCTCCTGTCGGTCCAGTGGTCAAATCAGGAACTTCCTCTCAGTCACCAAATTATAATCACGGAGACGTGCAAACAAGACCTCCGTTGGTGGCTTACCTCCTCCAACCTGGATCAGGGGCGACCCTTCGTTCCTCCTCCTCCAGTGGCCACTTTGACTACGGACACCTCCCAGACGGGGTGGGGGGGACATTTCCTGGGCAGGTCAGTTCAAGGCAAGTGGCACTCCGACGAGAGTTCCCTACACATCAACATACTGGAAATGAGGGCAGTGCTTCTATCGCTTCAAGCACTACACGACTACCTCCCCCAAGGTATGATTGCCGTTCAGTCCGACAACATGTCAGTAGTCTGGTATCTGAACAAGCAGGGAGGGACCAGGTCCTACCCTCTTTGCAGAGAGGCCATGAAAGTATGGAATTGGGCGGTTGCAACCAACCGTTTCTTAGTAGCAACACACATTCCAGGGAGATCCAATGTCATAGCCGACAGACTGAGCAGAACCATTCTCTCCCTGCACGAGTGGTCTCTGAATGACAGAGTAGCATCTCAGATCTTCAGAAGATGGGGAACTCCTTGTTGCGACCTCTTTGCAACTCCCCTCAACACGAAATGTCTACAGTTCTTTTCTCTTACCCCGATTCCGGGGGGGTTTCCCAAGGACGCCCTAGTCCAAGCTTGGCCCACCGGCTTACTGTACGCCTTTCCACCGGTTCCTTTTCTCCCCAGGGTGATCCAGAAGGTGATTCACTTGCAGTGCAAGATGATTTTAGTTGCCCCATACTGGCCTCGTCAAGTCTGGCTGCCATTTCTTCGGAAATACGCACTGGACGGTCCATGGTTCCTGGACCAGGTTCCAGATCTCTTGATCCACCAGTCGGGACAGCTTCACCAGTCCCTTCACTCTCTGAAGTTAACAGCTTGGCTCCTCCACTTCCGACTATAGTCAGGAACCAGGTTTTGGACTCAGAAGTTATACATATCTTGTCCTCGTCCCACAAGAATTCGACTAAGAAGATGTATAATAGTAAATGGAAGAGATTCGCCATTTGGGCCCAACTCCGGGGATTAGATCCCATTACTGCCCCGGTGGCGGACGTTTTGAAATTCTTAGCTTCCCTATTCAATCAGGGTTCTTTGGTCTCTACCATTAAGGTTCAATTAGCAGCTATTTCTAATTTTCATGAAAGTATAAACCCACCTTTGATGAGCAATAAGTTGTGTAAAGCCTTCATGAAAGGTGCTGGGCTGCTACGTCCTCCAATTTCACATCCTGCTCCACCATGGGATCTTAATTTCGTATTAGGTGCCTTGACCTCTTCCCCCTTCGAACCGGCAGCAACTTCTGACTTGAAATTTCTTTCCTGGAAAACTGCTTTTTTGGTGGCTATTACATCAGCCAGAAGAGTTTCGGAACTTCAAGCCCTATGTGTCAAACTGCCGTACCTGGTTTTTCACAAGGATAGAGTATCCCTTAGGCCTAATCCATCCTTTGTTCCCAAAGTTTGTTCTAGTTTCTGTCTTCAACAGTCTTTGGAACTTCCAGTTTTCTTCCCCAATTACTCAGACAGAGCAGAATATATCTTCCATTCATTGGACGTCCACAGACAATTGCGATTCTACTTAGATAGGACGCACCAAACACGGAAAACAGATCAGTTGTTTGTGTCCTTTTCAGATAATAAATTGGGCAAAGCCGTCACGAAGGTCACTATTGCCAAGTGGATCAGAGACTGTATCAGTCATATTTATTTTCTTTCTAATAGAGAGCTTACAACCACTGTGAAAGCTCATTCTACAAGGGCTATGGCTACTTCAACAGCATTTCATTCTAAGCTTGCCATTAGTGACATTTGTGCTGCGGCTACCTGGTCCTCTCCTCACACCTTTATTTCTCATTACAAATTGGATGTGGCATCTCGGGGGCGAGCTTCCTTCGGTTCCACAGTTCTTAGGAGTGTTTTCCAGTGAGCCACCCAGGAATCAGGTGCTAGGGACGCTGTCCCATCAGTACAGAATGTAGGCAAGATAGGATCACATAACATCTTTTAGTTATGTACTTACCATAACTTTAGATGTTTGGGATCCATCTCGCCTACATTCCTAATACCCACCCTCCTTCCCCCTGCCTTGGAGATCAGAAGAGACCGGACGGTTCGAGTTCTACCGTTTCATCTTGAAACATCTGGCAATGTTATATCAGCAGTGCATGTGTGGATGCATGTGTGCGGACAAACAAGATCTGGGGAATTGGTGGTGGTGCATCCTGGGATATAGAATAGCTCAGCCAATTAGAGACTTCGCTCTATAGTATAGCGTGCCGAGTCGGAGCCGAGGATCGGCTCCGAACCCATCAGTACAGAATGTAGGCGAGATGGATCCCAAACATCTAAAGTTATGGTAATTACATAACTAAAAGTTCTCTGACTGAGACAGAAATGCCAGTAGTACTTTATTCATTAGGGGTCATACTGAATTTAGGCCATTCATGGGGCCATACACAGCTGCCAAAACATTTCTAAGGAAAACAAATTAATTTTAAAATGTGGGTATTCTTAAAGCAACAAGTTAACTAATGTATTATTAAAATGTAATGCAGATCTAGGAAAAATGTAAAAATGTTTATAGAGAGCTGTGAGTGTTTACTTATGTATGAAAATGGGCATACAGTTTTAAATGTTTTTACACATCCTTCAGGAAAAATCTTGTTTTATGTAAAATAATTTAAAAGTGTAGCAAAAATGTACAGTAGTGACAAATTATTCTGAATTCCATATTTAAATGAAACTATATAAAGTTGTAAAAAGTAATTGAGAAAGGAATTCCTGCTGCACTGAACTAAAGCTGAAAGAAAAGTCAGAATATATTTGCAGATAATTAATGTGAATAAAAAATACATACATTTGTGTATGTATGTGTCTATATACGGGTCTATATTATATAAGCGAACGCAGTAAATTGCGAACAATATATAGTCGACCCACTAACACCGAAAAAACAAAATGTCGAACAAACATATCGGTGATTTTTTTTTTTACAGGGAAAGAAATTGCTGATCCATAAAAAAAAAAAAAAAAAAAAACACAAAATAAAGTGGGAGGCTTCACCCCCCCACCCCCCCCATACTTAAATATGCCAACTCTGAGATCACATCACAGTGGAGGAAATGACAAAGTCCCGAAAACGGTCCAGTCATTTTTTCCCCTAGAAAAAAATTGTTGTTCTGTGCTTTCGAGATTTTGCCATTTCAGGTGAGTAGGTTCAATTAAGCAGCATTCGCAATTTAGTGCGTTCGCTGACTTAATAGGGACCCTATATCTACATATGTATGTATATGTATGTATATATATATATATATATATATATATATATATATATATATATATGTGTGTGTGTGTGTGTGTGTGTGTGTGTGTGTGTGTGTGTGTGTGTGTATATTATCTGTCTATATTGTGTTTTGATTAGGCTTGTGCATTATTCATTTCTATATCCTGAACAGCCTACTTTCTGATCTTACAGCCTGATCTATCAGGTCACAACTGATGGTCTCAGCCAGTCAGACCATTTCATGTCACTTTCAGTCCCAGAATCAGATTTCAGTAGGTATCACTCAACAGTACTGTGAGAGTAACAAAATTAGAGTACCTTTCCCATGAAGGTGTGTGCCATTCATGCAATCTCTGTCTACTAGATAACAGAAACCTTAATTTTACCACTAAATATGATTGTGACCATTTAGTTCCAAGACATCTACATACCTTTTACCATGTCATCCTCATCCCTCTTTTTTCTAAATAGAGAAGTAGCATGCTTGAAAGAAGTGTGTTTAAAATATTATTAGCAGTCTTTTTTCTCCAAACATACTTTAAACAACCTCATTTCAAAGCAGTGCTGATGCAACTTTAAAAATTAGCAGCCTGACAATAATCTGTGCATCCCTAGTTCTGATTTTGATTTCTGCAGTCTGCATTTACTTACCACATGACTCTGAGATCATTTAATCAGACATTGCTTCACATTTTGGAATGTGAAATATTCATCAGTCAGTACAAATAAATGTACTGAAATTTCTTTAAGCCCATAAATGGCTATGCTGACTTTTGTGCAAGTTGGATTTCATAGATGTTCATCATTCCCACTGCTGCAATAGCCTTTAGGCTGTATGGGTTGTTTCCCTGCCCAAGAAAAAATAACCCAACAGCTTCACAAAGCTCTGCCTCCCCAACACACACACGCCCGCGAACACACACACACACACACACACACACACACACACACACACACACACACACACACACACACACACACACATACACACAAAAGACTTCACTCTTGATGGCTGATTGGCTACCTCCAAGAAGGGAAATCAGCAGTCAGAGTGAAGATTTCTTCAGAACTTTCTTGCCCATATCCTGTAAGCTACCAGCATACCCCCTTGTCTTCCAGTAAACTATTCTAATCCCTTTCTCTAATGTAGCAAGCACTTTTTCTACCACTCTAAACAAAAACCTTCTAAAATCCACACACACACACACACACACACACACACACACACACACACACACACACACACACACACACACACACACACACACACACACACACACACACACATACACCAAAGAATGTTAAAGCATTGTTACTGTCTTTGTTATAATTAGCCAAATAATGCTCCTAAATATGCTGCAAAAGCTTCTTAGTGGTCTTACCCACATAAAAGGCATTGCAGTTTTGTTTTAGACTTTTAAATGGTCAAAAACATCACTGGGTTTCCTATAGCCACAATAAATGATCGTGTGACTGCTGCTGGTATTCAAAGACTAATTACCACCAAACTTAACCAAAGTGTGATATCATACCAGGCATAGAAACAATGTTCCACTGCACACCAGCAGTTTAAATTATTTTAATAAAGGTTTAGTTGAACACTTTCATCCACAATAAAACACAATATGGGTCCATCAGAATTTAAACCATACATCACGTTCATGGTTTGTATAAAATAAGAATCCCTAACATACATGAAAGAACCAGTCAAAAAAGCAGTCAATTAATGTGCACAACACAGCACTTAATTAAATAATGTGGTATTCCTACAAGTATAATTTCTATAAAAAACTTATTGAAATATCTGTAATGTTTATATTTCTTAATATTGCTAATATTTCAATTAGTTTTTTATGGAAATGGTAGTTATAGGAATTTTTCCTGGGCTATGCCTGCAAATAGTCTATTGTGATCAGTGTCCCATCTCAGTAAAAAAAATAACTAAATAAATATCTAGTTGTTTATCGGACAAAAGGGCTTAGCTAAACCTTTATTAAAATAATTTATACATCCAGCAAACAGTGGAACCCTCTTTCTAAGCCTTGAAATTAATCACTCTGTCGTTAAGATAACCAGGTTTCTCCAAACAAGATTTCAAATTCTGATGTTTCTTAAAAATACATTTTGATTTTAAACCCCACTATAATGCATAGTACTTACCTATATCATTCCTGTAAATTGTGCATGTTTATTAATAAGGACTGCACTTTATTAATTAGTTGTCATTAAAGTTGGATATAATTGTAACACTGTGGGTATTACGTATGTTGCTTCTTCTTCCAGCTGTGAGGGCTTCACAGGAAGCTCTTGCAGCATATCTAAGAGCATCATTTGTCTGCTTATAACAAAGATTGTAAGTTTTTGTTTAAAGTGATAGAGTAAGTGTTTACTGACATTAGAGGAGGGGAAAATCATTTATTAGAAGCCAAGGAGGTATGTTGGCAGTTTTTATTAGCTGCTGACAAACCTCCAGGGTTAGATGAAAGTATTAATATTAAATATCAAGCGCAAAGTTTTTTTTAGGTTCAGAGGTTCATAGGTAGGTACTAGGCTATTGGCCCTAGGGCCTATATAAGCCTAGCCAAAAATGTACCCTGGCTTTCGGCACCCAAGAAAATTATTTTCCTGTGCCCCCGTCGAGCAGAGCCACAGAAGTGATCCCTGGGGTGAATTTCCTATTTCTCATCCAATCATCAAGATTTTTCTTGAAGAGTGCTAATGAGGAGCTCTGTTTGACATAGATAGGTAGTCTGTTCCAGAGTATGTGAAGTCTCTGGGACAGGAATCAATCCCTCCAGCATGTTCTGTTTATTGTGGTGACAAGGTTTAGGTCCCTAGAGCGTGTAGCTCAGAGGGATTGGGATTTCTTTAAGTGGAGCATGTCCAACAGCTCTGGGTTTGACATAGCTTTGTATGTTAGGAAGTGATCACCTCTGAGTAGGCGATATGCGACGGAGTAAAGCTGGAGTTTTTTGAGACGGTCTGTGTAGGGCATCTGTTTGAGACCAGTAATCCTCTTTGTGAGGTATTTCTGTGGCCTTTCCAGTTGTTATAGATGTCTTGTGAGGTACATACCAAAAGGGGCATTGTACTCTATAATGGGTCTAATGAGTGATGAGTAGAGGGGAACAATGACCTCTTTTTTTCTGGATGAGAAAACTTTTGTGATGAGGTGAGCCACGTAGAAGGATTTCCTGACCACTGTGGCAATGTGATTATCAAAGGAGAGACTACTGTCCACCTGTGTCCCAAGGTCTCATCACATTTTCGGCATTAAGTAGACTACCAGCTATGTGGTAGTTCATGGGTACAGAGTTTTACCAAAGGAGATGACAATACACTCAGTGAGGCCCTTTTGTAGTATGTCCACATCGTTAGGAGTTTCAATTATGGCTCCTAGTTTGCAGTCATCTGCAAACTTTGTTAGCCAAAGAACTTCTGTGTTAGCCTGTACTTCAGAGAAGTAGATACCAAACAGGAGAGGACCCAGGACTAAACCCTGTGGTACTCCACTTGTCACTGCTCTGAGGTCGGATTTGGAGTCTGCTACTTTCACAGTGTGGGTTCTGTCCGTGAGCCAGTTGGCAACCCATCTTGTGACATAGGGATTTATACCTAGTTTAGTGAGCTTATCTATAATTCCAGAGTGAGGGATGGTGTCAAAAGCTTTGGCGAGATCTAGATAAACTGTGTGAACCACCTTACCCTCATCTATGGCTTTGGTGACTACTTCAAAGAAGTCAATCAGGTTTAGGAGACATGATCTGCCTTTTACACATCCGAACTGGGTATGGTCCAGAGTTTGGAGATTACCAATGTTTTTGTTTGAGTTCCATGATGATACGTTCCATGGCCTTGCAGACCAGGCTCGTCAGGATAATGGGGCAGTATTTCCCGGGGTCCGTCGTGGCTCCCCCTTTGTGGAGTGAGATAACCATCGCGGCGTGCCATTCAGTGGGCACAAAGCCTGAGGTGAGGCTATGATTGAACATGGTACTTAGGTAGGGTGCCAGTTCATTCTGTAGTTCATGTAGAACACAGCCTGGGATATTGTCAGTTCCCTTGGATGCTATGTTATTGGCTTTGGAGAGTGTGTTATTTACCTGTGCAGCCATGATTACAGGAACTTTGCATTCTTCTGGTATAGAGATGGGCTGTCTAGGGGGTGAGAGGGGGGTAAAGTTAGCACTGAACCTATCTGCCAGGATGTTGCTAATATCAGTTGGTTCTGTACATTTAGTGCCATTGTGCTGTAACTCAGAACAGATCTGAGTGTTGCCATTGAGATTCTTGACATAGCTATAGAATGCTTTGTGGTTGTCTTTAGAGTCATTGGCAATCTTGTATTCATAACCAGCCTTGGAGGATTTTATGAGGGATCTCAGCTTCTTACTGAGATTGACCAGGGAGTTCCTCCAGTCATGGGATTTTACTCTTTTTTGCAACAGTTTATTTCTTCTTTTGTAGAGTTTGTTTATAGCAGACGACCACCAGATTGGCTTCCATTTTTGGAGGATAGCATCTTGGTTCTATTAGGGATAGCATGATCCATGCACTCGTGTAAGTGCTTATAAAGTGCATTTGTGTAGGATTCAGCAGTCATACCTCTATTGTCCGTCTGCATGGGTGTCATGACATTTGCCACTTCTGTCTTAAGAAGTGTGAAACTGGCTTTGGAGAAGGTTTTCACGGTGGTTTCCCTAATTGGGGTGGGGGCAGGATGTGGATGTCTAGAGTGATTAGCTTGTGGTCGGATCTGACCAACGAGGAATTGACCTCTGGTGTGGAACACCGGTTGTCCATGTTGGTAATGACCAGGTCTAGGATATTGCTGCCCCTGGTGGGGGTGTGAATAAGTTGATCCAAGGCATTGGAATTTATGAATTCCAGAAAACGTTGAGCAAAAGAGTTGGTACATGAGTAGTTTTCCCAGTTAATGGTGGGGTAGTTGAAATCACTCATTATTAGGGTGTTGGGTTGTACCCTAATACCTTCTAGTGTATCAAGAAATGAGGAGTGGGAATCCTGGGGCATGGTAGGGGGTCTGTAGCAAGCTACAGTTTGGATTGCGGTCTTGCCCAGAGTTAGTTGCACTTGGATAATCTCGGATGCATTATGCTGTGCAAATAGCCTGGAGGTGTGGATATCCTTAATGGATATGGACACGCCTACACCTTTAGTGCTTTGTTATGGGTTAGGTAGCCGAAAGGCGTAGTATGAATTATAGCCTGGTAATGTAGGGGTGCTCTCTGGAGCTTTGAACCAGGTCTCTGTTACTGCAGAGATGTCGATGTTCTCCATTTTTAAGGAGTGCTTCGAGTGAGTGCATTTTGAGGTTTAGACTTCTAGCATTGAGTAGCATTACCCTCAGATTTTGCTTGCTTGTACCCGTTACAGTGGTGAATTTGTCATTTGAACTTTGCCTAAAAAAGGCACTATAGGGGTGACAAGAGCCTTAGCCAGTATCCAGAATCCCAAGGGCGACAGGTGCAGGCCTTCTCTGGAAAAGCATCGTGGTCTGTCAATCATGTCGTCCCAGGCAAACAAATACTGGATCCCCTTGACACCAGAAACTTAGCCAATTGTTGAAGTCAGTCATTTTGTCCTTGTACTGTGGTATCATTCTGGGTGATGGCAGGATGCTACTCAGGGCTAGGGTCATACCTGCCTGGGCTACAAGATCGAAGAGCTCCTCCATGTCTCTTTTCATGTAGTCCAGGGAGGTACATCTCAGGTCATTCACACCAACATGGACAATGACAGTGTCATATTTGTACTTGTGGAGTGACCTGAGTGCATGGGTTATGTGGCGGATCCTGGCACCTGACAAGCAGCTGACAGTAACTTTCTCCTTGTTTAGCCTGGTGAGTGGAACATCAGTGTGCCTGACTATAGAGTCACCTATGACTAGAGTGTTGGGTATGTTGTTATGCCTTATGGGCTGTGGTTGAGTGGCACACTGAGTTTGTGGGCTATGTGTCATTTGGGTTGTTTTGGGGGGTGGAGTTTGCTTGCATTTCTGCTTTGGAGGTCCCTGATGCTTGGGCAGGTTTTTATTGAGAGTCTCCGTGAATGTAGGTGTGTGTTTTGTGTTTCTATGTGTGCATTTTGGTGGTGTAGGTTTTGAGGGACTATGTGATGAGTGTGGTGTGGTGCAAGTGTTTACCTTCTCCTCTTGACTATCTAGTCCAGTCTTGGGTGAAGAGAGCTTTGCTTCCAGTTTGGCTATATAAGTGCATCTCTCACAGGTTGTAGTGTTGGGTGGTAGGAGGAGAGGATTGTCAGTGTACATGAGGCAATTGCTGCATTGCCCCAAGATGCCCAGATTCATCAGGCAAACAGGAGAAATCACCGGGAGCTGACCCTTAGACATGCCTGGATAGGTGCTTATTTATTAAGTACTAAAAACTGATTTCCTCTTGACAAGTGAGGAAAGTTGAGTGCTGTAGTAATTTGCAGCTTATTTAGTGTTTACAACAAGTTCTGAACAAGTGCTGAGTTCAAAGAAAATTATTTGAGTGCTGAAACTAGAAAGCTGGCTAGTTCTAAGAAACACAATTAAGCTAGAAGGCTTCCCTCCAACACAGAAAGGCTTGGGGGCTCTGAAGCCTACAAACAGTCTAGACCACTTACAGGAAAGGCAAGAAACAAGCTTAATTTTTTTTCCCAGATGCTCTCTTTGTACACAGTAGGAGTGCCTGAAATCAGAATATAATCTCACTGCACTCAGTTGAGTGAGCAAATGAGATGGGCCCAGAAGGAATATCCAAACACAAATTTACAAGAGGGGCGGGCAGTTTCAAAGCCACCAAGATTAACACCAAAACAAAAACAGGGTGGGTGGGGAAACTAACTGAAAAAACAGTCAAAACTTCCAGTTCAGTTAATATTCAATGCAACACAAATAAATCAATTAAAATGCTTTATTATTTGAAAAAAGTGCAGATAAAAGGTACTTAAATTCTCTTATACGTCCATTTGAATACAGCTAGATCTTAGGCAGCCAAAGCTGAGGTTTTAAGCAGAAAATATTCCAAAATGTACCACTTAAATAGGCAGTGGCAGGATATCAATGAATGAGGCTACCCCCACCTACAATTACTAACAGGCAATAAAATTCTAGCAAGAACTAACTGAAAAAACAGAGTCAAAACTTCCGGTTCAGTTAATATTAAATGCAACACAAATAAATCAATTAAAATACTGTATTATTTGAAAAAAGTGCAGATAAAAGGTACTTAAATTCTCTTATACATCCAGTTGAATACAGCTAGATCTTAGCCGGCCAAAGCTGAGGTTTTAAGCAGAAAATATTCCAAAATGTACCACTTAAATAGGCAGTGACAGGATATCAATGAATGAGAGTATCCCTGCCTGCAATTATAAACAGGCAATAAAATTCTAGAAGCACTAACTGAAAAAACAGAGTCAAAACTTCCAGGTCAGTTAATATTCAATGCAACACAAATAAATCAATTAAAATGCTGTATTATTTGAAAAAAGTGCAGATAAAAGGTACTTAAATTCTCTTATACATCCAGTTGAATGCAGCTAGATCTTAGCTGATAAAAGCTGAGCTTTTAAGCAGAAAATATTTCAAAATGTACGACTTAAATAGGCAGTGAGAGGATATCAATGAATGAGACTATCCCCGCCTGCAATTACTAACAGGCAATAAAATTCTAGCAAGCACTAACTGAAAAAACAGAGTCAAAACTTCCAGTTCAGTTAATATTCAATGCAAGTCAAATAAATCAATTAAAATGCTGTATTATTTGAAAAAAGTGCAGATAAAAGGTACTTAAATTCTCTTGTACGTCCAATTGAATACAGCTAGATCTTAGCTGGCCAAAGCTGAGGTTTTAAGCAGAAAATATTCCAAAATGTACCACTTAAATAGGCAGTGACAGGATATCAATGAATGAGACTACCACTGCCTGCAATTACTAACAGGCAATAAAATTCTAGAAGCACTAACTGAAAAAACAGAGTCAAAACTTCCAGGTCAGTTAATATTCAATGCAACACAAATAAATCAATTAAAATACTGTATTATTTGAAAAAAGTGCAGATAAAAGGTACTTAAATTCTCTAATACGTCCAGTTGAATAAAGCTAGATCTTAGCTGGCCAAAGCTAAGGTTTTAAGCAGAAAACATTCCAAAATGTACCACCTAAATAGGCAGTGACAGGATATCAATGAATGAGACTAACCCTGCCTGCAATTACTAACAGGCAATAAAATTATAGCAAGCACTAACTGAAAAAACAGAGTCAAAACTTCCAGTTCAGTTAATATTCAATGCAAGTCAAATAAATCAATTAAAATGCTGTATTATTTGAAAAAAGTGCAGATAAAAGGTATTTGAATTCTCTTATACATCCAATTGAATACAGCTAGATCTTAGCCGGCCAAAGCTGAGGTTTTAAGCAGAAAATATTCCAAAATGTACCAGTTAAATAGGCAGTGACAGGATATCAATGAATGGGACTACCCCCACCTGCAATTACTAACAGGCAATAAAATTCAAGCAAGCACTAACTGAAAAAACAAAGTCAAAACTTCCAGTTCAGTTAATATTCAATGCAACACAAATAAATCAATTAAAATGCTGTATTATTTGAAAAAAGTGCAGATAAAAGGTATTTAAATTTTCTTATATGTCCAATTGAATACAGCTAGATCTTAGCTGCCCAAAGCTGAGGTTTTAAGCAGAAAATATTCCAAAATGTACCACTTAAATAGGCAGTGACAGGATATCAATGAATGAGACTACCCCTGCCTGCAATTACTAACAGGCAAAACAATTCTAGCAAGCACTAACTGAAAAAACAAAGTCAAAACTTCCAGTTCGGTTAATATTCAATGCAACATAAATAAATCAATTAAAATGCTGTATTATTTGAAAAAAGTGCAGATAAAAGGTACTTAAATTCTCTTATACGTCCAGTTGAATACAGCTAGATCTTAGCCTGCCAAAGCTGAGGTTTTAAGCAGAAAATATTCCAAAATGTACCACTTAAATAGGCAGTGACAGGATATCAATGAATGAAATTACCCCGCCTGCAGTTACTAACAGGCAATAAAATTCTAACAAGCACTAACTGAAAAAACAGAGTCAAAACTTCCAGTTCAGTTAATATTCAATGCAACACAAATAAATCAATTAAAATGCTGTATTATTTGAAAAAAGTGCAGATAAAAAGGTACTTAAATTCTCTTATACGTCCAGTTGAATACAGCTAGCTGAGGTTTTCTTTTTGTCATAATTATGCTCTCATCTTGTAAAGTCGGCTTTCTTGTTCTAAAATGTTTAGTTTTTACTTTAAGAAAAGAAAAATGTCCAAATAGTTAAAACTGAACTTCGACCTAACTTTAATGCAATAAAAAAAAACTGTTAGCTGTATAAAATTGCCAGGTTAAGTGCTTTTGTCAATTAAATGATATCATCAGAACCAAGGACAACCATTAAACACCCCTATTTATACTAAAAAAGGCGCCAAACAATCTCACCCTTTCCAAGTCCCTGTAACTGCCAAAATATAATGATTTACCAGCATTTATATAGCATCCAGAAGGACAACAGAAGTGTTTCACTAGATACTCTTCTATTTGCCTGGGATTTAAACACTCCAAATTTCTGTTTTGGAACAAGTTAGACTTGGAGTGTTTTCTGGTGACTGGATGTTTGAGTTACTGCAACATGAGATGTTTTGGCAGTTATGTTTTGATGCAACAAACCAGCCTGGTCTTAATGAAAGCATTTCTATTTTCAGTGAATTAAAAAAGAGAGTGAACAGTTGCTAAAACTTTTATTCTTTTAACAGCAGATGACATGTTTTGTATAATTCTTTGGTTGATTTGTTATGTATATTTCTTTAAAGTTTATGGTTTCCATGGTAACCTTTTAAATGGAACTTGGAAGGGGTGAGATTGTTTGGTGCCTTTTTAGTATAAATAGGGGTGTTTAATGGTTGTCCTTGTTTCTGATGATCATTTAATTGACAAAAGCACTTAACCTGGCAATTTTGTGTGGTTAACAGTTTTTTTTTAATTGCATTAAAGATTGGTCAGAGTTCAGTTTTAAGCGGGTGTATATCACATCATCGAAATTCCAAAACATCGATCACCATAAGCTTGAATTTGGAATCTCAAAATGTGATAACATCGAACGCTCAGAACAGCAAATTTTTTTTCCTAGTGAAAAGAATTCGCTGTTCCGAGAAACACACAACACAAGCAAACCAAAACTTAATCCACACACATACACTTTAAAACACCCTACCTATAACCATGCACTAAACCATCCATACACTACTATCTGTCCACTTACCTTAACCTGCTTCCTAACCCTAAGGTCCCTCACTATCGCACACTTACCTTAACCCCATCCATAACCTTCACACCACACTGAAGTAATCAGCAAAGCCAAAGAAACGGCCCACCATATTCTTTCCCTGTGATAGAATTCGATGTTCTGCAGCTTCGCTGTTTTGAGTTCGACGTTGTAACATTCAAGGTTTTCTGACTTCGATGTTATAATATAGACTCGTTTTGAGCATCTATATCACATAATCGAAGTTTTAAAACATTGAATCTGATATGGTCGATACCATATCATCGAAGTTTTAAAACTTTGAATATGTACAAATAAACCCCCAAAAATTTGAAAATAACTCACCTTAACATTTCAGGTAGGGGGGCACCAACTGCTACTTAAATATACCAACTTCGAGATCGCACTACGTGCAGTAAAGGGAAATCTTCCCTTAGGGAGATTTCCAGTAAAACGTTCGGTGTTTCAGAACTTTGATGATATGGTGCCGACCATATCAGTTTCAAAGTTTTGAAACTTTGGCAAATCAATATAGACCTAGTTTTGACTATTTGGAAATTTTTCTTTTCTTTATTTTTCATTTTCAGTCAGCCCATGTGAGTTACGGTTTTTGGTTTTAGTTTTTACTTTAGTTACTTCTGTGGACCTATACAATTGCTTTTTGATTCTGTGGGATCCAGTCCCACCTTAGCATTGGGAGGAGAAGCAGCGCTGTAGTGGGTTGGCATATTTTCTGTGGTCTACAACAGGTTTTATTGCAAAGTAATCAGAATGAAGCATAGTCAGTCACTCAGTCAGATAATAAATCAAAAGGCAGCTATATTCAAGTGGAAGGTAACAAATATAAGATGGGACAGGATAAGAGAAAGATGAATAATTCTTAGCATACAATGTAATAAACAGATATAAAATTAATAAACTGTTGTCTATATCAAAAGACTGGACCACTTCCTGTGCATAATGTATTATAAACTGTAAAATCTGGGTCCTTCTATTTGCATAATTCAAAAATAAATAAATAAGAAAATCACCCAGCTTCTGCAAACTTCATGACCACAAAAGAAATAAGTCATCAGTATCTCTCCAGTAGCAAGCAGTGCTGCATGTACATCCCCACTCTGGGCCGGTAATCAAGGAACCTGAATCCTCACCACTGACACTGAAGAGGGATTTTCACTTGGAATGCAAATGGATACAATCGATATTTCCAGATGCAGATCTCTCTGTATCAAGCATAATTTCCCTTAAGAGCACACAAGGAACACACACAGCCTGGGGTCTGCATTTCTCTCTGTGTCTCTCCCCTGGCCCGTAGTAAGGCTCCCCACTGGTACAGCTGCAGAGTTAGGTCTTCAGCTGAGTGTCCAAGCCAAGTCCTCCACCACTGTCTTTGTGAAACCAGTGCTTCATGTCCCTGCTCCAGGTAGCTGATGCACATACACTTTGAGATTTAATTTTCACACACACACACCTGGGAATGGCTGGCAGAGATTAGCTACTCTACTAACTTTGCCCAGACTATAAGGTAGTCACTGCCACCAGTGGGTTACTACAGAGCTCTTAAAATTGTATCCAATTATGCTGAGTGAAAGTATTATGCTGACCAAACAGCCAGGCTTTCAGGAGTGGCCACAGTTATCACCAAATAAATGTATGCAAATACTCTAAAAACTTAAATGTTTTCTAAAAGGACCAGCCACAATGAGAAGCTTAAATATATTTAATAATAAAAGAACATGAAAATACTAAATATTTATTTAAATCAACATCAGAGTTTGAATCGCAGAAAGTATTAAAATAACAAAGATGAATGGATACAGAAAAACAGTACTTACTAATCTCACCATATTTTCCTGACTAATCTAAAGAGTTACTATTCCCTGGTTCACGTACTAGGGCAAGGCAAGATGAAGTAGGTGAGGGATCCTTCTATCTCAAGTTCCAAGAATGACTGCCTCTGAGACTTTAGTCTCCTCTAATATTAAAATAGTATTTCTGTACAGAATGACATCAGATACATCTGGTCACCTACTTCTGGTTCCCATGCAACCTCCCATTGCTAGAAGCCTTCAGGATTTATCACATATGTGTCAATAATACACACACACAAAGCCTTGCTAAGATCTGCTGCAGCTCCTGGAAGTCCTAAACAATTTCAAACCTCCACACTTTCAGAGAAGCAATTAGTTCACCCCAATGACAATGCGTGAAGCTTCCTAGTACAGACTTTTTGTCTCTGGCTACATTCAAAACTGTGAGATAACATCCTTATTGACTATGCCTAGTACTTTAATTTTCTTACTATTTCTCAGTGCCAGGTGGATTGAGATTAACCTCTTCTCTTCCAGTATCCTCTTTTACAATATATACATGTAAACAGTTACAATAATGCATGTACATTTCTTTGCTGCTCAGCAGGGCACATTGTTGATACGTTTTTAACCCAAGCAGCTTTACAAATGCACAAAACATACATTTTTCAACACAAGCATCTGCACAAATCAGTTTGATATTCAAATAACAGATAATTCTTTAGAAAATTCCAGCTAGCTGTGTTGGCATATGTTACACATCCACTGCCCTACTTCTCCTGGCATAGCTGGCAGTACCTTCCATTGTCACACTGCACAAAGGCTCAGTGTTACACAAAATAATCTTCCCATCTGGCCATAAAAAGTTTTGTATAACTAGGGGCTATAACTGCCCCATAGCCACACCAAACACTTGATGTCAATATTTTTCCTTAAAAAGAAAAAATATATATTTCAAGAATCAGTTCAAGTACTTTGTCCATTGAAAATGCCTCATTACCATGTAATTCAGCTTTTTTTTACATAAGAAGAAGGAAACATACTAGGCAAGAGATGCTGGGGATCATACGATGCCTGTAGCCATGTAAAAGAAATTAACTGTGCTATTCCTATGTGCTGTAGAATAACTGAGTAGAAAGCGTGCACATCCAGTTTAAGTAGCCATGTTTCCTGAGTAACTGTAAGTTCTTGTAACTTATCAACACAATGAAATGTGGCTTATATAAGAGGGTACGTTTCATTAAAGGGTTCAACATTTTGCTTATTTAAATAGCCAATGCTTCTGTTTTTGACCTTGCAGTTAACACTTTTGACCAAGAAGAAGGGCCTGTTTCATTTTTATGTACCTTCGGAATACCCGACAATCAGGAACTACTGGCTTTGAAAGCAAACAAACATTGAACATTTCCTGTGGGGGAAAAAATTTGGTTAGCAACACCTCATCAGTTTTGCTGTACACTGTATGAATGTCACTTGTGTTCACTAGTTTATAAACATCAGTTCTATCTTTGCCTCTTATCTCTCAATGTACATTACTAATAGGGAAAAACCCTTATCACCATTCATAAAACAGTACAATATGCCATATGTTTATTCAAAGTGTCTCTTTTAAACATTAAAATTAAAATAGCATTCCAGTGTAGGCTAATTTAAAATATGTCTGTTTCCTTTTACGTACTGCCTCAAATGTGGTAACAGTAGAGTGCAAGACAGGATTAAAATTACTGGGTTTACATGGGATTGCTAGACTATTGTTCTTTGTTCTCAGTTTTCTTGCTGCAGCAAAAACTTTCAAATTCAACTGTCTCATATACTTTTAATGAAATTAAAGTGTCTGCTACCCTAGTCCTTCAGCTAACCAGTAAACCAAGCAAACACATGCAAGAAGCAATCACATAAGATAGCAATGCTTATTTATTTACTTATTATTATTATTATTATATTATTATTTTGCTGTTGTCATTTTTTGTGTGTGTTTCCCTTCCATACCTCTCAACTTTTTAGTACAATAAATCTGGACAAAGCCTAAAATAATGGGACTGCCCAAAAAATAGGGACAGATCTTAAATCCTGCTCTTATAGACTTAGAAAGTTGCTAGAGTAACAGAATTTGTGTAATAATGCATTTTATAAAGGATATGACGTTGGAAACTCAAATGTTTTTTCATTATTCAGTGACTTAAATCCTTAGTGATTTGCCAGAAAACCACAAACTTTATGAGGAACAGACCAAAGGTATGAGGCAAAAATCTGGACATTCTATGAAAATGTGAAGAGTTGAGAGGTAAGCTCCTTTCCCATCTGAGTATCAAGCTTAAGTTTTGAGTTCACAAAATTGTTAAATAGAAATGAAAGTGTAATAATTATATAATATTAAACATAGACTCATGTCACAGTGTGGTTGTGAATGCAGAAGTGCTGTTGCTAATGTGACATGTACCACCTTGTTGTTCACTACATTGTGATTGTACTGATTTTGAGTACATTGTGAGTAAACCACTGCATTAGTTACCCTTATTTATTTTCTGTCTCCAAAGGAATGCAGTTCTTCAGAATGCTAAATATTCTATTTTAAAAGACAGCATGTCTTTTCAAAACACTACACATTCATGCCTTAAATCAAATTTATGCAGACTTTTCAAATGACTTTGGACTTAACTTCTCATGTACCATCCAAAAGAACTTTATATGCATCACTGCCCTTTACAGCAGCTCAGTCATGCTTCCTCACATTATCATCACAATGACAGCCTACTGCCATCCTCAGCATCTACTGGGATGTGCCCTAGCTGCCAGAAGAAAGAGTCCATCCCCAGGATAGGTAAGCTGGCATAATCCACTTCTTCCTTGCATCCGTCTGCAGCTGAGGCACCAATCTAACTCAGGTCAACTGAGTCACATTTAAGTCTTCATCCCTGTGGCCCACAGAACCAGGGTCTCCCTGTATGTTTATCTTTATTCATGATCTTTTTATATAGCCTTGATTATTCATTATACCAGCATTCCCAGATCTACCTGAAATTCCAGGCTATTATACCATTCCATTGCTAAGAAATGTAAAATTCTTGTTTTCTCGGTTGGTTTTGCTTTCATGGACCTAAACATAAATCTTTTCTATTCTATCTTCTGCTAACAAAGGCTGTAATTCTTTGATTCAACTTATTATATAATAGTAATGCCTCTGGGTGTTTCTGCAGTTACATTCTATTCACATCCTGAGGCATCAGAAATTGTTCATATTTCCATTAATAGTTCTGAAACCATGCAACATACAACGCATAAGAAGATTACATCTTAAAGCTTACTTGAATGCAACCACAACTGTTTTAATATTTAACCAATGTCTACTACAGCTAAAGAGATATTAAATATTATCTGCATACTATTTATTTGTATTGTAATAATTGTCATATTTTTCAGAATATCTCGGCAATCTTTATGACACAGAAACTGCTTATCCTCAAATGAAAGCTCTTGTTTGCATGTAAAAAAATGCTGCTGGCAATATGTGTGTTACCTGAATGGTTTCTGAGATCATAAACACCAAGGATATAGCAGCCATCCAGCTTCTCAAGCTTCAGAGCACCTTCACTCGAACTGTCAAGCAGCTTCAGCTGAGCTGACTAAAAGACAAGTAAAGGCACAAAACCCTTCAGAGCTTCCTGCCAACAGAGAGAGGGAGGCTGAGCCCTGAAAGGACAAGGCTATGAATAACAAAAAACAAATGTCTGCACCCTGGCTTAAAAAACACATAAAAAAACAAGGGGGATGCAGGGAGGGAGTGGCTAATGCAGCAGTGAGCATTTGAACATCTACTGTTATGGTAAGCTCAACAATTGTACTGTGTTCTTCATATTGATCACTGCTCCAATAGACTTAGTTATATGGGTAGATTAATATAGCTTACCATATTTGGGAGGTGGAAAGAGATGGGTCCAGGAGCACCTGGAGAACGGTCCTAAAAAAGCATGATCTATACCCAGAGAAGGAATCCAGCTTATACTGCTTTGTAAATGTATGTACAGAGGGCCATGTAGCAGCTTCTAGAATACTTCTAGAATCCAACCATTTCCAAAAAAAAACATAGAAGAATCCAAAGTCCTTGTAGAGTGGGCCTTGACCCTGCCTGGGATAGATTTGATAGCCTTGGAGAAACATTTGGAAATTATTTGTTTTGACACCATTTGTCCCTTCTACTTAACTTTTCAATATTGAACAGTTGATCTCATGATCTGAAAGATTTAGTTCTGTCAATATAATACTCGAGTTGTCTGTGGACAACCAAAGTATTGAGCATCCTTTCTCCCTCAATTTTAGGTTAAGGAAAGAAAATGGGAATGGATAGTTTGACTTAAAGAAAACTCAGATACCACTTTAGGCATAAAAGAAGGATTAGTTCTCAAAGAAACCCTGTCCTTGTGGAAAATGAGGTAGGTTTGACTCACCATAAGAGCTTACAACTCAGATACCCTTTGTGTACAGGTCAGAGCAATCAGTACAACTGTTTTCCGTGTTAAGAAACTCAGGTCATTCAGGTTAGCTGTTTCAAATGGAACAAGTTTTAGTTTCTGTAATACAAAACTAAAATCCCAAGGAGGAGCTGCAGGTTCACTTGGAGGCCTTTTGTGTAAAACTCCTTTCAAGAACATTTACAGTGGTTGTATTCATTCAATTCCAAGTCTTAAACTGGATTTTATAAGCCACAATCAATGCAGTAAATATTAACTGTTGTAACATACATACCAAAATAGGGGAGAACACAGCAATAATAGATATTCACCTATATATATACATGCAGAAGTAGTTGAGGATATAATAACATTAATAGAGATTCACCTATGTAAACATGCAGAAAAAGTTGAGAACATAACATTAATAGATATTCTCCTATATAGGCATGCAGAAGTAGTTGAGAACATAACATTAATAGAGATTCAGTTTTATAAACATGCAGAAGTAGTTGAGGATATAGAATTAACAAATATACACTCTTCAATTTCTCCAAGTCATTTGGGTTTCCATTACCTTGACAGGAATGGACCCCATTCCTAAGTCAAAGTGCAATTAAAGTTCATGAAATTAGTATTGTTTCAGTCTTTGATGTCAGCCAAAAGTGCTCTTTGCCGCACCCGCAGTGTGCCCAATAATGACTCCTTCTGTAATTCGTACAGGGTTACATGGATTGATAACATATCTAAATACAATTGTAGATTCTTTTTTTATAAGAACCGTTGCTCCTGTGCTATTGGAACTGTCTGGGTATCTTTCTTCCACATTGCTCTTGTTTCTGCCTGCAGATCCCGATATTTTATGACTGTGTCTCTCTGTACGCAGTACACTGTAGTCACTGGGTGTGGCAATTTCAATGATCAATGCTACATTTGTCTTCTTTTCATGGACCACTGTGTCTAGTTTTCTAGCATCTATCTTTTGAACTGTTGATAATGGATGATCCCATGTAATATAAACTTCATCATTCTCTATACACCTGCGTATACATGCTGAAGTAGTTCAAGGCTCAGCTCTAATACATAATCTTATGAATGTGCATGTGTGTGTGTACATATATATATATATATATATATATATATATATATATATATATATAGAATGAGAGGATAACTACATGAGAGAAAGAAAAAGGAGGGAGATGTATTTCCATATGAATATTAACAGGAATAATGTATATTATGTAAAGGTGAATTATGGTGTTATGTTGTATGTCCTGTAGGAAAGCATTTGTATTTAGCTTGCTTGTGTAAGTTTGTTTTAACTGTAGATCTGAATAATTGAAAAATAAGTTTTTCTGTTTTGAGATGCAAGGGATTCCCAAAGTGCTGGCCTTAGGCTTGAGAGCCAAGGTTTGGTATCTTTGAGTTTGATAGGGATTTAAATCAGAGGCCTGCTGTGGTCCTGGATTCTTAGGTGATGGGATGGTATCTTTATGAGAGTTTAGCAGTCAGCAGAGCGTACAGGCTTTTAAATTGTTGTATGGCAAGCAAGAGTTCTGCCCTTTGTTGAATGGGAAGTCCCTTGGCTTTTGATATAGTAATGCAGTAGGGTTCGTCTGGTGAGAGGCCATTTATTTGAAGTTGTTTGGATATGTTTTACTGTATTTTAAGGCAGCCATAATGAATGTTAGACCCTATTCTAACTGAGATGGGAACACCCCTTTAACTGTGGCTGTCCAGGCAGAGTATGACATGAAGTTTGATATTCTATTGGCCCAGAATAAGAGGTAGTTTATTTTCATTCTGTTTTTGTCTTCCTTCTAAATATAATTTAAATGTGAAGAATGCCCTAACTATAAGCTAAGGTATCTAAATGAAGTAACATTTTCAATGCAACCAATTGGCCTTGGTAAGGATATGCAGGGTGTTGGTGAGTTTTGCTATGTTAGGTCTGGTTCTGAAGACCATATATTTGGTTTTGGATGTGTTTGCTAGTTGCTTTTTGTTAGTAAGCTAAGTTAAAAGTAAGTTCAAGTGGTTCTATATTTGGTGTTCTAGTGTTTGAAGTTAGTTGCTGGAGAGGATAGGACCGTTAATCTGCACAGTTGCTTGTTAACTTGTTAAAAGTCATCTTTTAGGAAGCAACAGTGTATATTATTATTATTATTTTGCTTGCAGCTCAGTGTTTTGGTTTGTAGGTAGATGATCATACCTGTAGTAGGACTGGGAGCAGATACAAGGCACAGGAGAATTTGTTGCCAAAAATTCAAACACACACACAAAAAATAATAATATAGTAAGAGTTGAACCATGAGGAACACCTTTTTTACAGGGGCATTTTCTGAAATGAATGATGCAATTTTTACTGAGAAATGCCTGTAAATGAGGTAGTTTTGGAACCAGGTTGTGGTTTCAGGGTTTACGTTGACTGCAGGTAGGTGAAATACTAGAATTGTGGGGTCTGCAAAGTGAAATCCTTTTATTAGGCAAGGAAAGAGTGCACCTGTAAGTGAACTTTGTCCATGTTTAGGAGAATATCATCAGTAAGTGCTCACATTTCTGCCTTATTGTTTCAACCTATCTAAAAATGATGCTGTTTGTAAGAGATCAGTTTGTATTATTGACTGCAATTAGTTATGTGTAAACTCATTTTTTCAAGTATTTTATCTAAAAGTTTTAAGATGGAAATCAACCGGAAATGTGAGGCTTTGGTTAATTTTGCATGTTTGTGTAAGGGTTTGACTGGGGCTGATTTCCATGTGTTTAACATATTGCCATATGTGAGGTATAGCTCACAGATGTGTAGGAGTGGAACTGATAGGAAATCTCTGCAGTGGCACATAAACCAAGTGCATATTGTCTGTGCTTGCTGGTGCATGTTATGGGATTTCATCAGGGAGGGTAGGAAGTATTTTGCCTTAAGTAGTCTGATGTAGAAGGGGAGGATGAAGGAGGAGTTGGTTTATCCTCTGTAGGTTGCAGAATATCAGTCTATATGTGTTGTAGAGTTGTGATTTCTTTAAGGAAGTTTGATGGACTAAAGACTGTGATGGAATTTTATGATGATGGCTGCATGTGTCTAACTGTTAGATGGTATACTTCTTTCCAGAAGAGCTTTGATCTGTTGATTAGGGTTTGTTGTGTCTTTAAAAAGGTTAGTAGTTCTTATTGTTTTGCAAGATTCCACAATTGTGTGTATTGTAATAATGTATTGGGTGAGGGGTTTATTTCCAATTATGCCAACATTATCTGTAAGCTTTAGGAGACCTCTGGACCCTTTTGTTAATCTTAACTAGGAGTTGGTGTTGGTTTTATATAACCTTATAATTAGATGGAAAGATATGTCTTGAATATTTTTCAGCACACTAGTGAGAGTTTCAGCTGCTTGGTTTGGGTCTAATCGTTTTTTTTTTTTTGACTAGTGATCAGATAATAGAGGAAATGTATGTTTTGAGATTGTTAATGTTACCCTGAGATTTGTTTCCTGAAGGATATGTATTTTGTGGGGAGCAGTAATGTAAGATAATATTTTGAATGTAGAAACTTATGAACCAATGGTCACAGAAAAATGGGAGCTGAATGGTAGTCGGTAGTAATGCGGCTGGATTAGTTGCAATTGGTAGGTATAAGAGAGCATGGTTGCAGGTTTTCATATGTGGCCTCTTTGGTTGGATTACTAGCTGGATAAGGTTCAAGTCATCTAGAAGTTCAGAGATGTCACTATGTAATGGTCCTGTGATGTTTAAAGTATCCTAGTATTGGGATTGTTTTATGTTTGTGAACAGAGGAGGGTATGTTAGACAGAAGTGTTTGGAACTGTTGAAGTGTAGAGGGGGTAGTAAGTAAGCCACTATGTGGTGTGGGTGTTTGTTGGTGATGTTGATTTTTCAGCAGAATCTAGTCAGGGCTGCATTCTGATGTTGTGTTTAGGTTTTTTGCGTAATTCTATTTTTAGGTTGGATTTGTATAGGAAGAGAGTGTCTCTAAACTTTTTAAAGCCAGGTCTTGAATAGAGAAAACGGTCAAAAGTGCTGGATTGCTAGTCAGATTTGAGCTAGGATTCTGTGTTGGCTTGTGTTGATAAGGAAATGGGAGAGTTGGTTTGAACTGATTTGGTTGTTTGGGTTAGAGTTAATGGGTGGGCCTGGTTTTGATTCTGTGTCACTTTTAATGAGAAGATTGAATATGAGTGGGATGACTTTTTACAGCAATTTTTGTAATTTAGTAATATTTTGATGTTAAGTTGTCAAGCTAGCCTTCATTCTTGCTGGATGGATTCGGAGCCGATTCTCGGCTCCGACTCAGCCACTTAATAAAGCTTGAGAGCTTATTTTACTGGCTCGAGGCAACCCTATATCCGATGATGCTAGACAATAACTCCCCAGATCTCGTTTGCCGCTTTTGCTTGCGAGGTGCGTTTTTTTACCGGCTCCTGGTAAGTCTTAGATATAGAGTATTCAGTCACCCCTTTTGAGTAAAATTTTTCTACCTAGTTATTTCTTTCAATAGTTAAGTAACTACCCTTAACTTTATTACTTTTTTATACCTTTCCTTTTTATCCCTTATATCCCTCCCCTCCACTTTTAGGTTAGGCCTTAAGCCTGCCCCTTTCCTGTTTTTTCTTAGGGATTCTGTGGAGTGTTTGGGTGTGTCAGTATCCCTATTAACATTTTATTGTTAATTTATAATTTTTCGAGAGTGTGTGTGTGAGTGTGTTTTCTGTTACTTTTGTGTAACCCTCGACACTGTTATGTCGAAGGAACCTAAAGAAGCTAAGATCTCAGGCTTTAAGAAGTGTGACTCGTGCTGTCAGAAAATGTATCTGACAGACGGTCACACTTCTTGTGTTTACTGCCTGGGACCCCTGCACCTGCAGGACTCTTGTTCAGTATGTCATGCATTCAGTCCAAGAGTCCTGCAGGAGCGCAGGAATAAACTGATACTTAGAGGCTTGTTAAAGCCCGAGGGCTCCTCGACTAAGTCTGCATCGGGGAGGCCCTCGAAACCTGCAAAACCGTTGGTTCCAAGTACTAAGCCTTCGGCTGCTGGCTCCTTGTCTATGCCTAGATCGGCTTCGGCTGGAACTGATCCCTTTGAGTCACAAGTTCCGGTCTCGGCACCACTCGGTGCCAATACCTCTGAGCCCATGCTTGCGCTGTCGGCTCTGGCTGGAGCCGACGTGTCTTCGGCTCCGTTGGCTACATCTAAGAAGAGGTCAAGATCCCCTTCATTGGAGTCCATCCATTCGGCTCCGAGGTCTCCCCTGCCCTCGGAGTGGAGCTATTGGAGCTGATCTTCTCAGTCATCCAGACTTTCAGATCACGACATTGAGAGAGTGGTAAGTAGGCTGTTAAAGTCTCAGGCATTGGCCCAGATGATCTCTAGCCCGTCTCATCAGATGGTGGCTATTTCGACTACACTTATTTTTCCTCCTTCAACTCTCCCTCAGAGTTCGGAGCCGGAGCTCCTCAGAGCCGTGACCGTTGCGGCATCAGAGCCGATACCTCCCCCTTCGGCTCCTTCGTCTTCCACTCTGATCTTCTCTGCGATACCTTCATTGGAGGGATCCGGGCACCTGATCTCTCTCGTCGGCTCCGAGAGGGTGACTGGCATCGGACCATTGTCTGACCCCGTTCTCCCTCTCGGAGCATCGGTGCTGGTGAGCTGAGCCTTTCCTGTCAGTGCGGCCTGGGGTTCCTACCTCTTTGGAGCGGGGGCCCTCTGGCCTTTCTGATAGGGGAGCCTTCGAAGTGATGAGGAGCGTACTAGCCCCAGGGCTTAGTCAGTGGTCAGCTCCATCAGCTCCTCCCACTACAGTGCCTGCTGATGTCTCTTCTCACTCTCTTGCTCCCGGACCCAGAGATCCAACGCCTCAGGTTTCCCCACTGGGAATTTCTTCCTCTTCTGAGGCTTCTCCTGACCTGTCAGCGGAGCCTCCACGTAAGAGGACATGTAAGAGGAATCATGTGGACTCCCCTGAGTCTATTACATCTGACACCGACTTGGATGAGTCAGAGGGATCCCCAAAGTCCCCCTCTGAGGATGTTTCTTTCTCAGACATCCTGGAAATACTGAAGCAGAGGGGGAACTGGTCTTCCCTTAATCCTTCCGAGGATGAGTCGGTGTACCTGGAGGCATTCGGTTCTCGACCCTCCACTTCCTGGGTGTCTCCGCCTTTCGACCCCCTTATGGAAGTAGTGGCTCGGAAGGTGTGGTTGGCCCCGGATTTGGTGGAACCCACCCCTCAGAGGCCATCTAAATTCATTACAGCACCAGTCGACAAGCAATTCCTGACAAAAGGTGTACCGCCGGATGCCATGGTGGTGGCTGCAGCCACCAAGAAGGAACTAGCTGATCCTTCAGTACCTGTCCATCCTCCTAATAAGGATTCTAGGACCATGGATAGGTATGGTAAGTGGATGTTTTCTTCAGCGACCTTTGCCATGCAGTCGCTGAATTACCTATGTCACTTCACCCGCCTTCAGAGAGATATTCTCAAAGAGTTGGGAGAAGTCTTACAGGATCCATCAGCTGCTGGGTCCCAGGATAAAATAAACTCACAGCTTGGAACCCTGAACTCAATTGTTAACTCCTCCATGCATCTGATTTCATATGCAGCCGATGGAGCGAGTAGGGCCGCAGGCACAGGAGTGGCCTTAAGGCGTCACGCCTGGATGCGGCTGTGTAATTTTGCAGACCCTTTCAAGGCGTCCTTCATAAATTCCCCTTTTGATGGTTCGGCTTTGTTCGTACCTCAAGTGAAAGACACCTTGACCAGATGCGAGCAAGATGGCAAGACTCTTTCTGCCGTAGGAGTCCGTTTCTCCACCCCTTCAAGACCATACCCTAAGGGTCAGAAGGGTGGAAAAATGTGGTTCTGCAAATCTCAAGGAGTCACATCTGATGCAAGAGGTCAGTTTACCCCCAGAGGCAGAGGGGGTAACAACAACAGACGCCGCCCTAGGGGCAGAGTGGGTCCGCAAAACCAGGGTAGCAGGGAGCCTCTCTCTCTCTGACAAACCCTTCCAGCATCCCTGAGATGTTGCCCGATTGTCCACCTTCAGAGGCAGTCGGGGGAAGATTGTCACTGTACCCAATAGCCAGGCTTTCCCTTACTCAAGACAATTGGGTACAGTCGATCATATCCGAGGGTTACAAAATTCCCTTTATCCAAACCCCAATTCAACAAAAGGGAACCCTTCCAGACATTCCACCCGGTCTAAGGGAACTAGCAGTATCAGAAATATCAAAACTGCTAGCAAAAAGAGCCATCCAGCCAGTCCCTGCAGACCAACTAGGATCCGGAATCTACTCAAGGTTCTTTTTAGTACCGAAAAAGACAGGGGACTGGAGACCAATATTAGATCTCAGCAAACTGAACAAGTTTGTAAAGAGAACAAGATTCCAGATGGTCACGCTACAGTCCATTCTGCCCTGTATGGGCAAGGACAATTGGATGTGCTCCGTGGACCTTCAGGATGCGTAATATCACATCAAAATTCACAGGCGCTCCAGAAGGTTTCTTCGTTTTCGGCTGGGGGCCAGTCACTACCAATTCAGAGCCATGCCCTTTGGTCTCACTACAGCCCCCAGAGTGTTCACCAAATGTATGGCAGTGGTTACGGCTCACCTGAGACGGCAAGGATTCCAGGTGTTTCCATATCTAGACGACTGGCTCCTCACTGCCACCACCAGGCATCAACTTCTCCAAGCCACAGCTTACACCATTCACATTTGCAGAGGGCTAGGAATCTCTATAAATTTCGAAAAGTCTGCCTTGTCGCCTTGTCAGTGTATTACCTTTATAGGCGCCAACTTGAACACCGTACAACTTTCAACAAAGTTAACAAACCAAAGAGTCTTAGATATTCAAAACCATGTCCAAGTTCTTCTTCAGAGCGACAAAATTCAGGCCAGGTATGCCCTGAAAGTATTGGGTCTTATGGCGGCCTCCATAACACTTCTTCCCCTTGCACGTTTTTACATGCATCTTCTACAGTGGATGCTTTTCGCCCAATGGTCTTTTCAGCAACTCCCCATGCACCACAAGATCATGATAACTCAAACTTGCAAAAGTCATATGCCCTGGTGGATATTGTCCCCTCAAGTCCATCAGGGCAGACCTTTTGTTCCTCCTCCCCCGGTCGCCACGGTGACATCGGATGCCTCCCTGATCGGGTGGGGGGGGGCATTTTCAGGGCAGGATGGTCCATGGCACTTGGCAACCTTTCGAGTGCCACCTGCACATAAATGTCCTAGAGATGAGAGCAGTGCTTTTAACATTGCAAGCCCTCCACGACTCTCTTCCCCTAGGAACTATTGCAATTCAAACGGACAATATGTCCGTAGTGTGGTACATCAACAAGCAAGGCAGAACCAAGTCCTATCCCCTGTGTCGAGAGGCACTCAGACTTTGGCAATGGGTGATCTCCTCTCAGCGGTTTCTGATAGCAACGCATATCCCTGGGAAGTCCAACTTCATAGGGGACAGGTTGAGCAGAGCCATACTCATGCCGCACGAGTGGTCTCTCAAACAATCGGTAGCGGAAGAGATTTTTCAGAAGTGGGGTCTTCCTTGCTGCAATCTTTTTGCTACATCCCAAAACAGCAAATGCCCCGACTTCTTCACCCTCTTCCCCCTTACAGGCCATCCCCTCAGAGACGCTCTAGTCCAAGATTGGCCTCGGGGACTTTTCTACACCTTTCCACTGTTTCCTCTAATTCCACAAGTAATTCAGAAAGCAACCGCCTTGAGAGCCAAGTTGATTCTCATTGCCCCTTATTGGCCTCGACAGATATGGTTTCCGTTCCTACATCATTATCTTTTGGTACAGCCTTGGCATCTGGACCCAGCTCCAGATCTGTTGACCCATCAGTCGGGGCAGCTGCACCAATCCCTACATTCTCTCAACCTCACTGCTTGGTTGCTCCACTTCCGTCCTTAGCCAGGCTTCCTATGATTTCTAATCCCGTCTGGGATATCATAGTAGCTTCCCTTAAATCTTCCACCAGAAAGATTTACACTAGTAAATGGAAACGTTTCTCCTTTGGGCAAAGGCAAGGAATTTAGATCCTTTTGCTGCCCCAATTCATTCGGTCTTAGACTTCCTAGCTGAAATTTTTCATTCAGGGTCTTCTGCCTCTACAGTAAAGGTTCAGTTGGCAGCCATATCGAATTTTCATACAGGCTTATCGGACCACAATATCATGTCCAATAAGCTTTCCAAAGCCTTCCTTAAAGGTGTATATTTACTTAGGCCTCCGATCAAAGATCCTCCACCTCAGTGGGATCTTAATTTAGTCTTAACATCCTTAATTCTCCCCCCCTTTGAACCTGCAGTCTCCTGTTCATTGAAATTTCTTTCGTGGAAGACACTTTTCCTAGTCGCCATTACTTCTGCTAGGAGAGTATCAGAGCTTCACGCCCTCTGCATTCATCCTCCCTACTTAATCTTCCACAAAGACAGAGTTTCTCTAAGGACTAATCCATCCTTCTTACCCAAGGTGGCTTCGCACACAAATTTGAATCAATCAATTGATCTCCCAGTTTTTTTCCCAAACTATACCAATAGAGCAGAGCAAAAGCTACATTATTTAGATGTTCACCGCCAGCTCCGGTACTATCTGGATAGAACTAAACAAATAAGGAAATCTGATCAACTGTTTTTATCGTATGCAGAAAATAAGAAAGGCCTTCCTGTTTCCAAGGTAACCCTATCTAGATGGCTGTCTTCTGTGATTGCATCTTTATCTTCTAAGCCAAAAGCCCATTCAACTAGAGCACTAGCTACATCTACAGCTTTTCAAGCTAGACTACCAATAGACACTATCTGTGCGGCAGCCACATGGGCCTCTCCTCATACCTTTGTTTTGCATTACAAATTGGACATGGCCTCCAGGGACAGAGCAACATTTGGTTCCACCATTCTTAAGAGTCTGATCCAATAAGCCACCCAGGATGAAGGTGCTAGGGACACGGTCCCATCCAGCAAGAATGAAGGCGAGATTGACAACTTAACATTGAGAAGTTATGTACCTACCATAACGTTCCATGTTAGTTGTCTTCTCTCGCCTTCTTTCTTGCATCCCACCCACCATCCCCCTAGCCTGGACAGACCGAGAAGATCTTCCCTTCTTTGAAGGGTCCTTTTATTCCTTTGTTCACTATCTAGGTGTCCTAGGATATATATATATATATATATATATATATATATATAGTGTAAATAATTATCTTTGGAGGTTTTTATCTGGAGCATTTCTCCCCGGGCCTCCGCTGAAAACAGGTTCTGTGGAACCTAGTCAGACTTTCCCGGTCAACAAATGATAAATAAATAAATAAAAAATAAATAAATTTTATTCCTCTTCCTCCTCCTTCCAGTTGGAGGATTTTGTTTTATTGGCCTATGCTAGGTTTTTCAGCTTCCAAACGAGATCTGGGGAGTTATTGCCTAGCATAATGGGATATAGGGTTGCCTCGAGCCGGTAAAATAAGCTCTCGAGCTTTAGTAAGTGGCCGAGTGCTCCGAACCCATCCAGCAAGAAAGAAGGCGAGAGAAGACAACTAACATGGAACGTTATGGTAGGTACATAACTTCTCATTTTGGCAGTTTGTCATCACAGACTGTTTTGCATGATTACTGTATAATACTGATGCCCATATATGCAGCCTGAGTAATGGGAACTATTAAACAGATCACAGGTTATCTAACCTAAATTCAAGTTCAAGGTTTGTGTAGAAATAATTGGGGAGAATTTTTTTTCAGATTGTTGGGAGTAGGGATGACTAATAATGTCTAAGAAGATAATTTTGTATCCTTCAAGTTTTGAGCTAGGTGAATCATGGTTATTCATTCATTCAGTCATTCATTCATTATTCAGTTAATCCATTTCAAGGTGATGGGCAGCTATAGCCTATCTTGTTACTCACCAGATGAAAGGCACAGAAACTTATCCTAGACGAGTACCATTGTATTGCAAAATGCACATACATGAACACATTCACCCCCATGCATGCACACACATATGCAGGCACACAGAAATAAACACACACAAAAAATGCTTCACAAATGGCATATACAACTACAGGCAGTATAGAGGATCACCAGTTCACTTATGGCACTTTGGGATATTTTTGTGCCATAACCTTTTCATGTGGATCCTTTCAAAATGGCTTCTATAAAGTTTCAGCACTAGTTGAATCTTTTAACATCTGGCATCTACAGACAAGTCTTAAGAAAACATTTGGAAATATCCTTCATGACTGGAAATTATGGTCAATACATTTCTTTTCATATGGACTTTGTAGAAATAGCTACTGGTTGGCATAGTGTACCATGTTGAGGGGAAGCGTGCTTGTATGATGTCACATACCTATGTTTAAGCCTGTGATAACACTTATTTTGTGAATTCCTTTTACCTAATAAGCAAAGTAAAAAAGAGTGAATGCATACAATTTTTTCTAATCAAAAGAAAAATGTTTACTTGGGTAAATTACTATATTTTCATTTTTTAGAACACTTTGATTGAGAACACCCAGCAGTTCGTTTCCTCTTTGGCCTCACTTACTGAGAAATTGCTTCTAGAATTTGATGATGTCATTACAGTTGATGATGTCCAAACTGGAAGTAAGTTGTTTAACCTTAGCTTTCTATGCTTTTATTGCTTATTAATACATTATTTATATTTGACCTGCAACAAAAGCCTTCTAACACCACTGTCAGTATATATGCCTTTGTATATTTTGAAGTCTGAACAGTATCACCCAGAAGAGTGAATAATATTGAAAAGAATAACATGCGTTGTCTTTTCACATAATAAAAATAGATGCAACAGTAATATAACTATTGGAAAGTTCAGCTTAACTAATACTCTACATCGTGCTGCAGTTTTTATGTTTAGAAACGGTGTTCCTTATGTTTGTCTTTTTAATTGAATAGCTCCACAATGTCAAACAACCTGATACATGCAATCCAACATCTTTCTGTATACAGATGGTAATCTTCACATCTGTATGTAAACAGTAATCTTCGGTGGTGAAATGATGGCCACAGCCACTAAACACCATCCGTAATGTCCCTACCTTAACATGAAAGAGCAATGTTGGCTTCTGTCATCATTCATCTGGGCTGAAAGAATGTACTCTGCAAAATACTATCAGGCTGGGAAAAAATCATGATCTACATTTAATACATTCGTTTCACGAGAAGTACAGCCATCCCTTACAGACTTTAACAGTACTGTACTTTTTAATGACATGGATCACTACAACTTTATTCTTTTCAGCTGTTTTTTTTTTTTTTTTTTTTGCTTGTATGTTGGCTTGTTAACTCCACTGGTCATACAAAAAGTGTCTATTTCGCAAAGGAGACTAGGTGAAAATCCAAGAACTGCAAAACAAGTGTGTATGTGTACAAAGGCCCTTGACTATTCTGTAACGAGGCATCAGGTTAAGTTGTGGGGTGATGTGACATGCCACTGCATCTGGTCCTTTTTGAAAACACTTTCTATGTAGCTGCACACATTTTTTATTTTCCATGCAATCACTGCAAAAGCATAGATATCCAATGAATTCATCCTAGCCTGCATTCTTTTTATTGACTATAAAACAAATGTGTCTCCTCTATGACACATTCTAAAATGCCATCTTATGGCTAATCCTATACCTTTGCTAAAGGTTACCACAACATGAAGCACTGACATATTAGAAAAACTGTACCGTGCTCCATCCTTCCATTCTCAGAGAGCCTTCCGGTTACCTGCATCTATCACAAATTAGGCTGTGGTTAGAAATTTGGTAACTGTCTTCAGAGCTATGCTTTGTTTTTTTATAAGCTATGGTTGTATTTGGTGCCAGAAGTGATCATTCCCTTCTCTGTTTTTTCTGTTATGTTTATTAGAAATACAAGTTAAAAAGGAGAAAACATCTGTTCTTATACGAAGAAAACAAGCTGGAATTCCTTTAGAAGGTGTTCAGCCTAAATCAGAAATTGAACGAGGAAGCAGGTATGGTAGTTTTTTAGATATTTTTTTATATGACATGCCATATTTTTCTGTACTGATAATGGCTTACCTGTTTGCGATATAATACATTGCCAATACTAACTATGTATTTCACATCTACTGTCCAAAAAAAAAAAACAGTCAGTAGCTTTACAATTTATTTTTAAAGTAACTATCTGTTGTCAAAGCCTAGCTTATTTTGTAGTAAATAAGTTGTGTAAATCAGGAGCATCTTAACAGCATTTTTGTTCCTTCTGACAAAGCAGTGCACTGGGGCCCCTACCTACACAACCACTCACAGGATTGAAAATGGAAATGGCCAATAAAATGAAACATAGTTGTTGATGCTTCCAGTAAAATCAGTGTTTAAACATTAAAAAGCATGCTGTACAGCAAAGATTAGTCAACATAAACATTTGAACAATATAACATGAGCCTTGAAAAACACAAATATTTCAACAAATTAATGATACTGCAACTAGTAAACCATACAGATGTAGACGGCAAAGTATGAAATTATGAAATATTTATTATTAATCCAATATTCAACATAACTATTTGAGAAATTTCTTTGCACAAAGCTACTTTATAATTGACTTGAAGGCAATGGTCTTGAAGGATGTCATTTTATATATACATAAGTGAAAGCCAGTTCAAATGCTGCTGCCCCATTGTGCTGCAAAGATGATTTTTTTATAACTTTCAGTCTTGAAAATGAACGTTATCCTGCATAGTTGGTAACCATCACACACATGAATACTCTGAGTGCAATTTCAACATTAGGAAACACAGATTTCAAGTTGTCTGAAATTATCTTTCTGTACAATGCAGGGGGAGTCTCACAATTTTCACTAACAACAATGTAGTGCTTGAGATGAACACATTCTTTTAAAAGATCAGTGTAATCAAGATCTTTGTGATACACATTAGCCAGATTTTAACACTTTTCATTTAGCTTATCAGAACCAATTGTTTTCAATTCACTGAAGAAGGAAAACAGATTCCCAGTCAACGAATAAGCCTCTGCACATTTTGTCATCTCAAAGATAAGAGAATCCAGAACAGAAAGGAAAGTTTCTACCTTGAACTTTTCACTTTTAGTGAGAAGTACCTCTTCTTCTGATCCATCGTATCTAGTAAGAAGCACAATTCAGTTTCATTCCCATTTTTTCACATAGCTAAACTCTGAATCTGGACACCTACTCCTGGCTTTTAATTTCCTGAAGATAGGTTTTCAGAGACTCAAATAAATTACTTGTTTTGTTTACTGTTTCAAGAATGTCATTTCAAAGAATTGTCAGAAAGACCATTTCCAGGTTCTCTATTTTCTCGCTCAATCCTTCTTCCTCCAGCCTTGTGTTCACATTTTGTTCATTATCAGCTGATACAGAATCCAGTATGTTTAATTTTCTCGAAACCCCCCATACAGAGCATGAACAGCATCAAAATGTGATGACCATCTCGTATCAGACAGATGCTTGACCACAGCATCTTTTCCTAAAGATGGTGCCAGACCATTCAATGTCTAGAAGCAGAGAAAAAGGAATACAGACCCTGAACAAAGTCAAAGAATTTTACATTCTGTAGACAACACTCTGCTGCTTTTACTCTCACTCTAGGCTGTGTTCAGCACAGGCAACATACATGGCGAACTCATTCAATTGATGAATCCATACTTGCAGTCTAGTATAGTATCCAGACATATATTTGAAGCATTATCATAAGACTGACCATGGCAGTTTACTAGTGGAATTTTGTTTTCATTAAGGAAATCCACAACAGTGTCTGCTAGATTCTTTGCTCCATGAGAAAAGATGGGGATGAACTTAATGAATGTTCCACAGGCTCACATCTTCAAATGTACCGGAGGGTAAATGTCAGTTGATCAGTGTGTGAGATGTCTGGAGTGGAATACACTTATTGAGTAATACTTTGACTCTTTTATTTCTTTAAGAATAGAACAAAAAACATGATGTTCCATTAATTCAGTAAATTCCTCACAAATGTTCACATATAAATATGATGGTTTCCCTTTTCCATGATTTCCATACAGTTTTAAATGTTCTTCCAAAAAGGTTCAAATTCAAACAACTGCTCTAGAATACCTAAATAGTTTCCATTTTTTGCTGACCCAATAATTTAATTTTCTCCATGAAGTAGCAAACCTCTAGAGACAAGAAAGCGAATTACAGATAACACACATGTCAGCACTTTATGCCAGTACTCCTGCTCTTAGCAATGATGTTGCAGTAACAAAGAATCTACTCTTCCCAATTTCTTTGCCAGATCAAATATGCCATCATGCACTTAACAATGTCCTTCTCTGTTTTCATATTCTACAATAACATTGCTTTGTTTCCAGTCATTGAATCCTGATGTAGCAAAGAAAGACTACAAAGCAGTGCAAACGTCCTTATGGAGGTGAATAGATAATTCACATTTTACACATTCGCCATTACGCAGTTGATATTTCAACACATTCTTTGATAAATACCTTGTCTGAGTATTCTCTCCCTCAGCTCCTTTATACACTCTGCGTGAGTTTGAAATGTTACTATCATAATTCTGACATGGTGACGGCCCACTATGAGTCCAGTAATTCACTGTGTTAGTACTGTTAATGTACCATAGCCCCTAATCTGTGTCTTGGATTGCAAACTCCTTTACTATTACAGATTTGGATATTTCCTGTTGTGGAATATCCCCAGCAGTAGGAGCAGGTAATACCATTGATATCTCTGTTTGAACTGGATGATTGAATGCAGGAGTTGATGCAGATGTGGATGTTATATTTGAAAGAGCAGTATTAATGCCTGATGACATTGCACCTGGGTTCAACCAAGATATTAATTTTGGAAGTTTGTACATTTTCTCCTTCTCCTCTGTAGCTCTTTTCCTCTTCGGCACTCTACTCAAAACACTACGTTTCATTTCTCCTCAAAGGGTTATTCATCAATATTACAAAAAAATAAAAAAAAATTAAAACATAGTTTAGTCCAATTTCAGCTGTAGAAACTTTAGGGCAATGAGAAAAATAAACATCTTCAAAACGTTGTATGTACAGTACTGGTCCACTACCACGACTACCTACAAATAAGACCAATCCACAAATATGACCACAAAAGTTGCCACACTTGTTAAAAAATGATAATCAATATTTAAATATATGTGTATATATATATATATATATATATATATATATATATATATATATATATATATATATATATACATACACACACACACACACATATATATATATATATATATATATATACACACACACACACACACACACACACATATATATATATATATATATATATATATATATATATATATATATGGGTAAGTGTCACTTCACCTAAAACCCATTTCACCTAAACTCATTTCACTGAGACCAAATTACCTAAAGTTCATTTCACCTAAAACTCATTTCACTGACAAGTAGTACTCTAATGCAATTGAAAGGTATATGCCCTTTTCCCCACTGTAGTGTGATCCTGGTGTTAGTATATATATTAAGGGGGGGTGCAGCCCCCCACATGGGGGTGTGTGGGGAGCGTAGTCCTCCCAGCTAGTTGGCTTTTACCAAATAAAGTAAAACAAAACCAAACATCATGAAACCAAAATAAACGGGGAGGCTATACTCTCCACCCCCCCCCACACACACACCATTAATATAAATACTAACTCCAGGATCGCACTACAGTGGGGAAAATGACATATACCTTTGACTTGCCTTATTGTACTTCTTGTCAGTGAAATGGGTTTTAGGTGAAATGAGTTTTAGGTGAAATGAACTTTAGGTGATTTGGTCTCAGTGAAATGAGTTTAGATGAAATGGGTTTTAGGTGAAGTGACACTTACCCATATATATATATATATATATATATATATATATATATATATACACATATATATATACATACACATATACATATATATATATATATATATATATATATATATATATATATATACATACACATATATACACATATATATATATACATATATATATAATATATATATATATATATATATATATATATATATATATATATATATATACACATATATACACACACATATATATATATATATATATATATATATATATATATATATATATATATAGTTTCACTTCATAATCTCGAAATACTAAAATACCGAATTTTAGTATTTCGAGATTATAAAGTCGAAAGTGCAGTTACATGAAAATGCATAATGTCGAATGAGGAAATGTTGAATCTGCTGTTGTTTTGTCGCATTCGTGACGTGTGGTGCAATTTGTGGATTTAGCTGGGTAATTAGGTAAGTGGTGTTCTTGTAAGGGTATTGGGTAGGGATTTTAGTGTGTGTGAGTGTGTGTAGTTGTGGGTTTTATGTATTTAGTATTTAGTGCGACCTCGGAGTTAGTATATATAAGTAATGGGAGTGCATGGGGGCTTGCCCCCCTGCTTATAGGGTAGGTGTGTTTGTTATATTGTCTTTGTGTATGTCATTTTGTGTGTTGTAGTGTCATTAAGTGGGTGTATGTGTGCTTGTTTGTGTGGTGGTGTGTGCATTTGAATGATTGTGATTTTTAATTTCACGGTTGTGGGTGTCGGGTTTTTGGGCTTTCAGCTTTATACTCTCGAGATACTAAAATTCGGTGTTTTAGTATTTCAAGATTATAAAGTGAATAACTATATATATATATATATATATATATATATATATATATATATATATATATATATATATATATATATATATATATACATACATATACATATACATATGGGTCCCATTCAAAATGTCGACTTACGATTTTGTCGGGATTCAAAGCAGCGAGATGAAAACATCAGGAATTTACAATCACAAACTCCAGAAACATCTTAATTCCTCTCCAGGAAAGTAATCACTTGGCCACCAGGGTGAACTTTGCCCTTTTGATGATGTAGTCTGATCTCGGAGTTGGTTCATTTAAATAGGGGGGCAAACCCCCTTCTTTGGTGGGTGTAATTTGCTTCTATTTGTAATATTATCATTGGTGGCTTAGTGGTTACTTTCCTGGAGAGGAAATATGATGTTCCGGGAGTTTGTGATTGTAAACTGATGTTTTTGTCTCGCTGTTTTTAATGTCGATTAAGTGGTAAGTCGACATTATGAAGGGGTGAAACTTAAAAGGCTGTCATTACTGTATTTAGTGAATTAATTCCTCATCAATTTGCCAGAAAAACACAGAGTTTAAGACGAACAGACCAAAAGTATAAGCCAAAAATTCCAGACATTCTGTGAAAATCAAAACACAAGTGGCGGTAGGGGTAGATAATTCAGGCTCTTTTACCTAAGGTACAGGATTTGAAATTGACGTTTTAGGAAGGCTGTATTCAGATAACTGACTATCTGATATTGTCATTTTCATTTGTTCCTCAACCTGTGGGTTTTGATCCCAACCTCAGATCTAAATCAGCCACTTTTCATACCTCTAGGATCCGATTCTCATGCTCCCCCCTTCCCCCTTACCCACAGTGCCTCATTCCTCCAGAATATCTCAGATCTTATTTGCTGCTCATCGAAGACGGACTGGTATTGCAAATTTCTCAAGCTCCTTGTGGGTTTAGTGAGTTTGCTTCCTTTGCTCAGAGTTTCTTTCTCACAAAAATTATCTCTTTGTATTACTCTTCCTTACCCTTCAACTATATATAATAAAAAAAACAAAAAAAATTGTTATTAGTTCATAGTTCTTTCCGTACGTGAGTACTTCTTATTACCATAGTTGGTATTTTCTTCTTTTCTTCATTTCTTTCTTCCTTCCTTCTTTATTGATATATATATATCTTGTTTAAGGTAGCCAGCATGTCTGACAACCCATCTGGTTTAAAAAAAACGCAATTCCTGTGGGCACATGATTCCTCAATCTGCTTCCCACAGGGAGTGCATTTACTGCCTTGGCCTGGTGCACCTGGAATCACCCTGCTCTATTTGTGCTGGGTTTAACCAGCATGCCCTTAGTGACAGAAGAAATAAACTGAGTTTAAAAGGACTTTTACCATATTCTGCTTCTTCTGTAGGCACCTCTTCTTCAGGGGATCAAATCCTCACCAAAATGTCTAAATAGTCCCGGGAACACAGAAAGCATTTTCAAGACAAGACATCTCCTCAAACTACCAAACCTCCTAAAAATGTTCTCAGACCATTGGATCCCAAGTGTATGGATCCTTCTCAGCCCTGTATTTCATGGTTTTCACTGGAGTTGGGCTCCCCAAGACTCAGATTGCCTTTTCTCCAGCAATCATCTAAAAGGACTTCCAGACCTCCTTCTACCTTCTCATCCATCAGGTTTTCCACAGTCTTTCAGAAACTGAGGTATATAGAATGATGAGGAAATTTCTCAGGACACAAATCTAGATGGGGATTTTGCCAGCTTGGTCCCCTACATGATCCGTGAGGCAACATTCTGCCCTTGTCCCCCAGTTGCTCCTTCTCTGATCTTACCAACCACTTCGGACTCCAAGTATCCAAAGATCCCAAGAGTTGAGATGATAGATCTGATAGTACCTGTTACTTCGACTCTGACCATTTCCCTGACTCGCTCAACTGTGACTGTATCAGAGTGAGATGGCTGTTGGAGTTGAAGCCTCAACATCAGATCTGAGGGTTGACTTCATCTCTGAAGCTTTCAGAGCTATTGCTTCCCCTAAGAGCTTCCACATTTGACAGCTCATTGCTGACTCCCCCCTCGGAGCAGGGGACCCATGGGAGCTGAGGGCTGTCTGCTGTGATACCTTCAGCTCTAGAGGGATTGCCTTCAACATCCCCATCCTTCTACCCTCGAGGTAGTGAAGAGAGTTCTCTCATTGCTCAGGAGAACTCCAACTCTCATGTTCCCGGATTCGTGTTCCACCCCCTTGGCTCCTATGCCTGAGTACTGTCTTCTACCACCTTCAGTTCAGCCAACCCAGAAGAGCTTCCAATCTGTTCCACCTTCAGAGCTCCTTATCTTTTCTGATACCTCCCCAGAACATCCCATCAAGGAGGTTCCTCATAAGAGAAATTGCAAGAGGAGGCACTTGGATTCTCCCCAAGAATCCATCACAGAGGACACTGATTTTGATGAGGGGGAAAGGGTCCTCAAGATCTCCACCTGAAGACGTCTCATTTGGAGACATTCTTGAAATCCTTCACCAGAATTGTGGTTGGTCTGCCCACAACCCTACCCAGGAGGAATCAATGTTTTTGGAAGCTTTTGTGTCTGACCCATCTACATCTTGGGTGCCCCCCCCCCATAGATGACCATATTGATCTTGTCTCCTGCAGGGCATAGAAGGAGCCAGATGCTGTGGAACCCATCCCTAAGTGCCCTGATAAAATCCTTAGTGCCCCTACACATGGACCATATTGAACTAAAAGTTTCCCCATAGATGCCATGGTTGATTTAGCAGCCACTAAGAAGGAGATTGTTGAGCAAAGTTTCACTGTCCATCTCCTTAACAGGGAGTCTAGGGCTTTGGACAGGTTTGTAAGTGGGTTTACCCTTCAGTGACTTTTGCATTGTGATTGCTGAACTACCTGGTGCACTTCACCAGACAGAGGGACTTAGACAAAGAACTCTCTAGTTCTGTCTCAGGGTCTATGTCTATCAAGGAACAGGAAACCTTTTCCTCCAGGATGGCCACCCTACAATCTATATCTAATGCATTCATGAGGTTAATCTCATTTGCTGTGGAGAGTATCTCAAGGGCTGCTGGTACTGGCAGTACCATAAGGTGTTATGCCTGGATGTGGCTTTGTGACTCCATGGAACCTTTCAAGGCATCCTTCATCAATGCTACTTTTGATGGATCATCATTGTTTGGCCCCACAATTAAAGAGGCTCTCTTCTGTAGTGAGAAAGACAGAAAGACCTTGTCTGCCGTCGGAATCTGTTTTTCTACCCCACAAAGACCTTTCTAGAGGAACCAGTTTGGTGATAAAAAGATGTCGTTCAAAAAGTCTCAAGGTTCTTTTAAGGAATCCCAGGGAGATTTTACCCACAGAGGCTGATGGAGAACAATTACAATGGTAGATGCTGCCAATGAGGCAAGGGGGTCCACAAAATCAAGGATTTTGAGATTCATTCTTGGACAGGTCCTATCAGCACTCCTGAGACGTTGCCCGACTGCCCTTCTCTGGAGACATTCAGGGGGCACTTATCCTTGCACCCAGATGCCTGGTCAGCCATCACAGATGATCTTTTGATGCAAAGGATCATATCCAGAGAATCTTTCATTTCATTCTAACAACTCCTCAAACCAAAGAAAAATCTCCCCAATGTTCCACCCAGTCAGAGGGAAGCAGCAGCACTAGAAATTTCAAAGTTGCTATAAAAAAAGAGTCATCCAGAAGGCCCACCAGACCAAATCATATCTGGAATTTACTCAAGGTTCTTTTTATTGCCAAAAATGACAGGGTCCTGAGGCCAGTTTTGGACCTAACATTCCCGAACAAGTCAGTAAAGAACTCGAAATTCCAGATGGTCATGGTCCAGTCCATTTTACCACTACTACAAAAGGATGATTGGATGTGCTTGATCAACCTTCAGGACATGTAATATCATATAAAAATGAATAGATGCTCTAGAAGATTTCTCTGTTTCCAGCTGGGAGCCAGTCATTATCACTTCAGAGTACTCCTCTTTGGTCTCACCACAGCCCCCAGTAGTAGCAGTTCACTTGAGAATTAATGGATTCACTGTGTTTCCTTTTTCTAAATGACTGGCCCCTGATTGCATCAACCAGGCATCTACTAATACAAGCCAGAGATTATCTGCTACATCTAGCTCCCACTTTGTGTATCACAATCAACACACAAAAATATCAACTACAGCCCGTACAGATGATAGACTTTATAGGAGCATGTCTGAACACAGCCAATTGTCTAGTCTACGTACCTCCAGATTGGATTTCCACATTAAGATTGCATATCACACAAATTCTGGTGATCCCAACACCCCCAGCAAATCTAGTCCTCAGACAGTTAGGTTTGATGACTGCCACAATAACATTGATCCTAACAGTATGATTGCATATGAGAATTCTGCAGTGGATTCTGGCAGTCCAATGGTCCTTACATCATTACCTGCTGAATCATGTTATAGTTATCTCGAGTGTGCAAGGACTCCCTTCTATGGTGGCTCCACTTGGAAGAAGTTGAACAAGGATATCCCTTTGTTCTTCCACCCCCTCCAATGCCACGTTGACTACAGACCATGGACTCCTCCTAAGTTGGGGTGGGGGGTGCATTACCTTAGTCGGATGTTCTAAGGCATGTGGTCAACACAGGAGATCAATTTGCATATCGGTGTTGTAGAGATGAGAAAGGTGCTTATACTGTTGCAAGCCCTTCAGAGCCTTCTCCCTCTAGGGATTATTGCAGTACAAATGGACAACATATCAGCAGTATGGTACATCAACAAACAGGGAGGAACCAGATGTTACCCACTGTGTCAAGAAGAAATGAGGGATTGGCAATGGGCAATTTCTTCAAATCATTTGCTAACCACAAAGCACATTCCAGGTACTTCCAACATTCTGGCGGATAGGCTCAGCAGAATTATTCTGATGCCTCACTAGTGGTCTCTAAGTCAATCAGTGGCAAACATGATTTTTCACAAATGTGGTCAGCTTTGCTGCATCCTCTTTGCATCCCCTTCCAACAACAAGTGCAGCAGTTTTTTTGCCCTGATCCCCCCACAGGTGGAGTCACAGAGAGATTTTCTAGTCCATGTTTGGTCCCCTGCTTTTCTTTATGCTTACCATCCCCTTCCCCCTCATTCCCATGTTCCTCCAAAAAGCACAGAGGTTGAAGAGCAAAGTCCTCATTGCTCCCTTTTGACCTCATCAAGTCTGGTTTCCCATCCTTTGGTCTCACCTAATATGCCCTCCATGGACACTGGAACCATATTCAGATCTCATGTCCCATCCATCAGGGCAGATTCACCCAGATCTTCCAGGAAGAAAACTAACCCCATGGTTTCTCCAATTCCAATGATGGCTAGAAATACCAGGCTTTCATCCCCAGCTCAGAAAATTTTGATATCCTCACATAAGGTCTCCACTAGAAAGATCCATAAGAGCAAATGGAAAAAGGCTGTCTATATGGTCTCAGCAGAAACACTTAGACACCTTCACAGCTCCTATTCCAGCAGTTTTAGAATTTCTTTCTTCAGTTTTTCATGACAGATCAGGTTTTTCTACTGTTAAAGTACAACTAGCAGCCAGCTCTAATTTTTACATTGGAGAAAATTCATCATGACTTACTTCATCCCAATTGTGTAAGGCCATTCTAAGGTGTACCGTCTTACATAGACCTTCTTTAAAGGACCCCTCTCCTCCTTGGGGCTTAACCATGATCTTACAAGCTCTTGTTCATCTCCTCTTTGAACCCTCAGCCAAAGTTGACTTAAAATACCTCTCTTGGAAGACTGCATTATTGGTAGCTATTACTTCAGTTAGAAGGGTATCTGAGTTGCAAGCACTGTCATCTGAACATACATACTTGATTTTTCATAAGGATAGAGTGACCTTACGTACCAGTCCTTCCTTTTTACCCAGAGTTGTCTCTGAAAACAATATCAACCAAGTCATCAACCTACCAGTATTCTTTCCGAATTTCCAAAACAAGGTGAATATACCCTTCACCTTCTGGATGTTCACAGACAATTGCATTTTTATCTAGATAGGAGAAAATCTGACCAGCTTTTTCTTGCCTTTTGTAAGGTTAAAATGGGAAGGCCCATTTCCAAAACCACACTGGCTAAATGGATAACAGATTGCATTTCTTATGTATATTCCTTCAAAGGTATGACACTTCCTAAACATTTGAAAGCTGGCTCCAACAGATCAGTGTCTACATCTCAAGCCTATTGATGACATTTGTGCAGCTATTCTTGGTCAAACTCCCATACTTGTATTGCACATTACAAACTAGATATTATTTCTAGAAATAGAGCTGCTTTTGGCTCCATAGTGCTCTGTAATATCCTTCCATGAGGGCCACCCGAGGTTATTGTACCTGGAGACTCTGTCCCACAGGTTGAGGAATGAAAGAAAATGACAGCATCAGATAAAGACGTTATGTACTTTGCCATAAAGTTCCATCTATGTTCATTTTCCTACTTCCTCAGCCTTCCCCCTGTCTATCACTATGAAAGAACTGATGGATATACCTATAGGAAGCCCTTGGTACTGTTTGAGCTCCTGGACTTTATGCTATCACTTTCTATCAGTGGTTCTTAATCTGTATATAATGTAGATATACTGTAAATATGTGAACAGTAAACTCGATCTGAGGTATTCTGGGGGAATGAGGCATTATGGGTAAGGGAGGAGCTCGATAATAGGATCCTAGAGCTATGGAAAGTGGCCGAGTCGGATCCCAGGTTGGGATCCAAACCAACACGTTGAGGAAGAATGAAAATGGACAGCACAGATGGAAAGTTATGATGAGTACATAACTTCTTTTTGTGGATTACTGACGCTCTGCTGTACAACGCTTTCTAATATTTATAATTTTCATAATTTGTGTAATTCTTCAAATATTTATAATTTAGTATAGTGTAGTATTCATTTATTTATTTATTGACAGCAAGTCACAACATACATAGATTAGCATGGGGCCTTATGCTCGTGGGGCCCCTGGGCAACTGCCCTCTGTGCCCATGCATTAAAACATCACTGGTGTAAATGCACACATTTGTAAGCTTAAGTTGGGTGGGAGGATGACATAATAGTTAAGGTGTTTACCTTACAAACACAAGGTGCAAGGTTTGATTCTCACATGGGGTAATTGGCTAAGCTGAAAATGGCCCACAAGGGCAGTTAGCCTAGTACTAATCTATGAACCTAAGTTCTACCCTCACTACTTACTTTTCAGTGCTAATAACTAAGCATGTTTAAAATGTTTATATGCTAAATGTAGTATAGTAAAATTGCTGTAGATCATATTTGTTAACTGTCTCAAAAACATATACATGGCTAACGTACTCTGGCATGCACATTAACCACTGCAGTGTACTGTGTTGCTAGAGTTAGTAGTTAAGTGGATAAGCATAGTGTCAGGACAGTGTGGAGGCTCTAATAGACTTGTTTAGATATGGGCACTAATCAGCTTATTCTCATTATAGGTTACTACTTACTTTTGTTGACTTTTTTTATGAAAGAAATGTCAGTACAGAAAAGACCTGTCTACCTTTTTCCAAGTATCTGTGTAGTTAGGGAGCTGTAATAATTTTACCCAATGTAACAGTGAATATATCATCACCACTGAATCTTCTTCCATTATAATCTGCATTGAAAGAGTTCTAGTTTTCTTTTTCCATCATCTATGCATGGCCTTTGATCTCTCTGTAGTGTATTTTCTTATGGACCTGCTTGGCATTATAAGTAACAGCAGTGATCCTCCCACTTAATCTTTACATAAAGTATATATCCAATGATAGATTGTAATACAGGCACTTTAGGTAGCAGCCCAGGGCCCATTCATTGCCTAAACCTGCAGTTCATCGCTTACACTTATAATGTGCTTTCAGAAATTGTTGCATTTTTAAAGTCATGTAATACCAGTTTATCAGTGTGTGTGTGTGTGTGTGTGTGTGTGTGTGTGTGTGTGTGTATGAATATGTGTATGCATGCACATGTGTGTGTTGTTACAGGAGTGCTGCATGTGGTCTACCAATACAGTTTTGTGTGGATGCATGCTTCTGGTGCAAATAAAGACTGGCACGTGTTGCTGTGTTTCCTTCAAATTGCAGTCTAAGCTTGGTCAGTGAAGGGCATGTATTTGCAGATAGAACCCAAAGATAGATGCAGTACACATGCATCTACTCTGTGTCCTGACACTGTGTTTACCCATCTACTAGCATTTTACCGTAGACATACAGTGCACTGCAGTGGCTAATGCTTTTATGCTTCTATGAAAATTTATTTATTTTATTATTTATTTATCATTTGTTTACTGGGACGTAGCCCATTTTCAGCGAATGCCTGGGGAGAAAAGCTCCACAGACATTTACAGCATAGGAATTAAGAACAAAAGCTCAATAGGCATTTGAACATTACATACTTTTGTTATATAACAGGTAATATATTGGTTTGAACATTCTTCATGGATACAACACAACATAAGACCTTATGCTTTCATGTACAGTTAGAGTACTATAAAGTGATATAAAGTGGTTGATATTTACATCACTGCATTTAGTGCAGTCACATTACTTCTAGGGTTATTTACAAATGGACATCAACATAGGAGATAAGAGGAAAGGTGAGAGTAGTGGACAGCTAAGGGGAGAGGGGGAGTATGAGAGAGAAGCATAAAAAGAAGGGGGTAAGAGAATAAATCCATAACATTAGGGTTTAATGTGGGGTTCCTATTGGAACATCGTCAATTGTTCGAATCACTAAAGGTCGACCTTTAATGATCGAACAATTGAAAATGCAAACTATTCAAAATAAACAAGAAAAAGTAAAAGGTGTAGGCAGGGGGACAAGCAACACTGCACCCTCCACACCCCCTGCTACTTAATATACCAACTCCGAGATCGCTCTTCAGTGTAGGAAAGGGAAATCTTACCTTTCCGCACCGTAGTTCCTTAAAGTGCAATCTCGGAGTTGGTATATTTAAGTAGTGGGGGGTGTGGGGGGTGCCCCCCTGCTTTAACCCATCAGGGTATGTTTCCTTAGTTATATTTATTTATTTTTTAAATTTCAAAGTTAAGGAACTTCGATCATATGGTGTCGACCATATGGTATTCAAAGTTCCGTAACTTCGATTTTCTAACAGCTAACCTTTAATGTGTACATATAGTGGAAATGGTTTGGTTGGTTAAGGACTGCGGGTAAAGGATTTAGTCAGGGATAGTACATGGACAAAGTTCTAAGTAGGTTTTTAAATATGGTTGGGTCAGCACTGGTTATGATAGCCTGTGGTATTGTATTCCAAGTTTAGAGATGTAATTAGAGTAGAGAGAGTCCCCAGCTGTGTTGTTAGGTTTGGTTACCTGTAGGAGTGATTTATTTGAGGATCTGAGTACTCTAGAGTTTGCATAAGATTGGAGCAATATTTGAATGGCAGGTAGGCTTTACCATTTTGTGGGCAATAAGAAGCTGCATATAGTTTAAGTGATGGAGTAGTTCTAGTTATATGAGTTGTTGTAAGGCAGTGCAGTAGTGAGACATGTGGAGAGAGTTAGATGTGAATTTAGCTATTTTACTGTAGCAGGTTTCGAGTTTGACCAGATCAGATTTCTTTAGATTGGTTAGGATACACGAGGCATATAGCAGTGTGGAGAGTAGATGAGTTCTGGCAATAGCCTGCCTAGTGGTGACTGTGAGGAATGGTTTGAGTCTGTACAGAGTACCTAGTTTTGATTGTGTCTTTTTGATAGTTTGGGAAAGGTGAATATCAAATCTACATTTGTCTAGTAGCACACCTAATAATTTTGTTTGATCAACTGTTGATATTATGGCATTATTGGAAGAATTTATTTGGAATGATGTTAGAGGGGCACATGATGTGGCGGGTGAAATAACATGAGATGTTTTGTTGTCCCATCTCACCTTCATTCTTGCTGGTTGGGTTCAGAACTGAGCATCAGTTCTAACTCGGCCTATTACTAAAGCTCAAGAGCTTCCACTGGCTCGAGGCTATACCCTATCCCATCATGCTTAGGGAAGATTACCCAGATCTCGTTTGCCACTTAACTAGATCGAGTGCTTCTCACTAGGCTCAGGCTAAGTGAAAATAGTTTTTTTAATGTTATTGTTTCCATAATATTTTTTGGATAAATATTGTTGTAGTTAGTTACAGTGTTTTAGGACTCACCTTGTGGTGAATTACTAGATGTTAAGTTGTCCCATCTCGCCTTTGTTTTTGCTGTTTGGGTTCGGAGATGATCCTCGGCTACGACTCTGCCTACTTCTATAGCTTGAGAGCTATTTACTGGCACGAGGCTAACCCTTATCCCAGAATGCCCAGCGTCAGCTACCCAGATCTCATTTGCCATTTCAGCTGCGAGGTTGCTTCGTTACTGGTTCAGGCTTAGTATAGTTTTTTCTATTATAATTGTTGTTTATTCTTCAAAATTTATCAGTTTTTTTCTAGATATAGTACTTTATCCCCTTATAGCCTTTTCTTGTGTGTTGTAGCTTTGTTGGCCATCGCTCCATACTCACAGGCCTTTCTGTTTCCCCTGAAATCATTTAAATTAGAGAGTTCTCCCTTCCCCCTCCTTAGGACAGCCGTTTAAGTGAGAGGCTCTCCTTTCTTTTCCTGAACTGTAAAAAAAAAAAAAAAAAGACTGTTTGTTCCTTAGTTTAGTTGTTTAAGATGTCTAAAGAGGCCAAAGTTTCTGGCTTCAAAAAGTGTGACTCATGCTGTCAGAAAATGTCTCTGACAGATGGGCACACTAACTGTGTTTATTGTTTAGGGTCTGTGCATCTGCAGGACTCCTGCTGTACCTGTCATGCATTTAGTTCAAGGGTCCTGCAGGAGCGCAAAAACAAATTAATCCTTTGAGGATTATTGAAACCACAGGATTCCCCAGCTAAAGGTTCCCAGCCAGTGAAATCCTCTAAGTCTTTCAAGCCATCGGCTCCATCTTCAGAACCGACTCTTGGGCTTGAACAACCAAGTTTGTCGGTGCCGACTAGCATCGACAAGTCAAATCCTCCCTCGACTCCAACTGCTACCTCGGAGCCGTCTCGGAGCCACAAGCGAGCAAGGTCTCCTTCATTGGAGTCGATCCGCTCGGTGCCACAGTCACCCTTATTAGGAAGGGAATGCAGTCATCGCTCTTCATCCCACTCCTCTCGATCCTCTAGGTTATCAGATCAGGATGTGGAGAGAGTAGTCAGCAGGTTGCTTAAATCACAGGCCCTTGCAAAATTACTTTCCAGCCCACCTCAGCAGGTTGCGGCTCCATTCGCCTCCATCTCCATTCCTCCTCCGACTACACTTAGTTCAGAGCCAGAGACCATGGACGTGCTGATAGTAGAACCAACTGCTCTGATCACCTCCTCTTCGGTTCCGACGTCGGCTTCAATCACCTCGATTGTTCCGTCCATCGAGGGATCTGGGCGCCAAAGCTCTGTCATCAGCTCTGAGGGGGGAAGTGGCATCAGACCCTTATCTGACCCCACTCTCCCTCTCTGAGCTTCGGCACAGGTGAGCTCGGCTCCCACATTGGCCTTGGAGCTGTAGCCCTCGACGCAGAGAAGGACTCCCGTCTCTTTGGAGCTGGAGCTTTCTTTGTCTCAGGGTCAGGATGCCTTTGAGGTCATGCAGAGTGTGCTGTCCCCTGAAACAGTCCTACTGTCAGCCCCATCGGCTCCTTCTCTCATGGTGTATGTGCCAAGCTCTAGTCCTCCTCCGGCCCAGAAGCATAGGGAACCTATGCCCCAGGACATCCCATTCAATGACCCCTCTTCTTCCGAGGCCTCCCCTGATCACTCAGAGGAGCCTCCCCGGAAGAAGAAGTGCAAGAGGAAGCAACTAGACTCCCCTGAGTCTGTCACTTCAGATACAGACCTGGATGAATCAGAAGGGTCCCCCATGTCCCCCTCATAAGATGTTTCCTTTTCGGGCATCCTTGAAATGCTTAGGCAGAGGGGTGGCTGGTCTTCCCTAGCCCCTACCGAGGATGAGTCTGTATACCTGGAGGCAATCGGTTCCCGACCCTCCACCTCCTGCGTGTCTCCACCTTTCGATCTACTCATGTCTGTAGTGGCTTGAAAGGATTGGTCAGCTCCAGATTCTGTGGAATCTACTCCGAGGAGACCAAATAAATTCATAACAGCCCCCCAAGACAAACAATTTCTCACTAAAGGTGTGCCAGTAGATGCCATGGTGGTAGCAGCAGCCAACAAGAAAGAGTTAGCAAAAACGTCTTCATCTGTCCATCCACCAAACAGTCTAGGATGATGGACAGATATGGGAAGCGAAAGTTTTCCTCAACGACCTTCTCCATGAGGTCCCTGAATTATCTCTGTCATTTTACATGACTTCAAAGGGATCTCCTAAAAGAGCTTGGAGATACCCTACAAGATCCTACAGCTGAGGGAGCATCAGCCAAAATAGCTTCCCAGCTTACAACTCTTAATTCAGTAGTCAACTCCTCCATGAGGCTAATTTCCTATGCAGCCGATGGAGCGAGCAGAGCCGCAGGTACAGGAGTGGCTCTCAGGAGACATGCTTGGCTGCGGCTGTGTCAATTTGCGGAACCCTTTCGAGTGTCCTTCACAAATACTCCCTTTGATGACTCCTCGTTTTTTGGGCCTCAGGTGAAAGACATGCTTACCAGGTGTGAGCAGGAAGGCAAGACTCTCTCTGCCATGGGAGTCTGTTTTTCCACTCCTAACAGACCTTATCCAAAAGGCCCGAGGGGTGGAAAGATGTGGTTTTGAAAATCCCAGGGACCCTTGCCTGACACACGTGGTGATTTTTCCCCCAGGGGCAGAGGGGGTAACAAGAATGGCAGATGCCACTCTCGTGGCAGAGGGGGACTGCAAAATCAGGGTGACAGAGAAACTTTCTCTGCCAAACCCTTCCAACATCCTTGACAGGTTGCCCGACTGCTCACCTCTGGAGGCAGTCGGGGGAAGACTTTCCCTGTACCCAAAAGCCTGGCAAAATATAACAAGAGACAAATGGGTACTATCATATCCGGAGGTTACTAAATCCCCTTCCATCAACCCCCTCTAGAGTCAAAAAAGTCCATCCCCGATGTCCCATCCAATCTAAGGCATCAAGCAGTTATTCAGGTTTCAAAACTGCTAGAAAAAAGAGCCATTCAGGAAGTCTCCACAGACCAACTAGGATCCGGAACTTACTCAAGATTCTTTTTAGTACCAAAAAAGACAGGGGACTGGAGACCAATACTGGATCTCAGCAGATTGAACAAATCTGTACAAAAAGAAAAGTTCCAGATGGTAACATTGCAGTCCATTCTCCCTTTTCTGGGTCCGGACAATTGGATGTGCTCCATAGATCTTCAGGATGCGTACTACCATATCAAAATGGACAGACGCTCAAGGAGGTTTCTTCGCTTCTGGGTATGGGCTAGCCATTACCAGTTCAGAGCTCTGCCCTTTGGTCTCACCAGAGCCCCCAGGGTGTTCACCAAATGTATGGCAGTAGTCACTGCTCACCTGAGACATCAAGGATTCCAGGTGTTTCCCTATCTAGACGACTGGCTCCTAACTGCTACCAACAGGCATCAACTCTTAGAGGCATGGGATTATACAATATCAACCTGCACCCAACTAGGCATTACAGAAAATTTCAAAAAAATCTGCCTTGTTGACCTGTCAATCTGTTAGATATATAAGAGCAGAATTAAACACAAAACAGATGTTTGCAGGGTTACCTCAGGAAAGAGTTTTCTCTATTCGCCAAGAAGTGTCATTTCTAATGCAGAGCAGAAAGATCCAAGTCAGACATGTCCTGCAAGTTCTAGGCTCCATGGCAGCTGCCATTCTTCTTGTACTATTAGCGTTACCACATGAGAATCCTTCAATGGCTTCTCTTCATGCAAAGGTCCTTCCAGGAACTACCCATGTCTCCCATGATCCTGATTACAGAAACATGCAAAAGACACCTCTCTTGGTGGATGGTCTCCCCACTGATGACTCAGGGCAGACCTTTCATTCAACCCTAGGCAGGACAGTCCAAGGCATGTGGCAACCTCACAAGTATTAGTAGAAGTCAGAATTCAATAGTTTTGCACAACCATAAGACACGAAAATATCACAAAAACGCCAACTTTAATACATGAAGCTTTCGGGTGTTCTACCCTTCATCAGCATATACAAACATACTTTAACTACATTTATATAGAGGTCTAGTTGAAGTCACATGTTTATACCAGCCACTAAAAACACATAAAATTTCCATGAAATTATTCTGTTTAAAAATTAAATAATGCTCTGGAAATTAGGGAGTTACACTGGATAATAAGACTGCAAGCTGATGTAACTCCTGGTCTTAATAATGCCATTAGCATAAAACCTGTACTAGTGAAACGACAGTATGATAATTTATGAGTAGTAAATATATTTAGAATATTTGTATATATTCTTTCCCTTTTTTATATATTAGTTTTAGGATTTATATGGACTTTGATGAGTTTTAAATTTAGAATATAGTGTTTAAATTTTTAAACAGAATAATTTCATGGAAATTTTATGTGTTTTTAGTGGCTGGTATAAACATGTGACTTCAACTAGACCTCTATATAAATGTAGTTAAAATGTGTTTGTGTATGCTGATGAAGGGTAGAACACCCGAAAGCTTCATGTATTAAAGTTGGCGTTTTTGTGATATTTTCGTGTCTTATGGTTGTGCAACCTCACAAGTACCATCTGCATATCAATGTCCTAGAGGTGAGAGCGGTGCTCCTAGCATTGCCATCTCTTCAAGACTCTCTTCCTTCTGGGACTATTGCGATCCAAACAGACATGTCAGTTGTGTGGTACATCAACAAGCAGGGCGGGAACAGGTCCTACCCCTTGTGTTGAGAAGCCCTCAGGCTATGGCAATGGGCGATTTCCTCCCAACATTTTCTGACAGCAACGCACATCCCTGGGAAATCCAAAGTAATAGCGGACAGGCTCAGCAGGGCTATCCTCATGCCTCACGAGTGGTCTCTGAATCAGGAAGTTGCGGACCTTATCTTCCGCAAATGGGGCCAGCCTTGCTGTGATCTATTTCCCACCCCCCTCAACAACAAATGCAGCAGCTACTTCTCCCTGCTTCCTCCTCCAGGTCAAACTCCCAGGGATGCTGTAGTCCACGATTGGCATCAGGGACTCCTTTATGCATTTCTCCCTTTTCCCCTAATTCCAAGACTCATACAGAAAGCAAAATCGTTGGGTTGCAAAATGATTCTCATTGCCCCCTATTGGCCTCGACAGATATGGTTTCCGTTCCTGCACCTCTACCTTCTAGACCAGCCTTGGGTTCTGGACCCAGTGCCAGATCTGTTGATTCATCAGTCAGGCGGGTTACACCAATCCCTTCAGACTCTCAAGCTCACAGCTTAGTTTCTCCACTTCTTACCTTAGCCAGGCTTCCAAGTATCTCCCCAACAGTTCGTGATATTATTGTTTCCTCCTATAAGTCAACTACGAGAAAGACTTATGCTAGCAAATGGAAAAGATTTTTTACTGGGCAGAATCTAGAAACTTAGACCCCTTTTCAGCCCCAGTCCATCAAATTCTAGAATTTCTAGCAGAGCTTTTTCAGTCGGGTGTGGCTGCTGCTACCATCAGGGTACAACTGGCTGCCATATCTAATTTTCATATTGGAGTTCTTAATTCTAGCATAATGTTTTATAAGCTCTGCAAAGCCTTCATGAGAGGAACATCTCGTCTTAGATCCACCTCCTCCTTGGGATCTCAATTTAGTTTTGACTTCTTTGATTTTGCCTCCCTTTGAACCAGCAGCCTCATGTCCCTTAAAGTTTCTTTCTTGGAAAACACTTTTTCTGGTTGCTATTACCTCAGCTAGACATGTTTCAGAACTCCAAGCACTCTGTGTTCGTCCTCCATATATGGTGTTTCACAAAGATAGAGTTTCTCTGAGAACCAACCCATCCTTCATACCAAAAGTCTGTTCAGGAAACAACTTAAATCAATCCATTGATCTCCCCATCTTCTTTTCCAGTCATAGCAACAATGCAGAATACAGTCTTCACCAACTGAATATGCAAAGACAATTACATTTTTACCTCCATAGGACCAAAGAGCTAAGAAAGTCAGACCAATTATTTCTCTCCTATGCTCACAATAAGCAAGGCCTTCCAGTTTCTAAGGTGACCTTATCCAAATGGTTATCTGACACCATTGCCTTTATTTATCAGTTAAGACATAAACATCTACCAGCAAAACCGAAAGGTCATTCTACTAGAGCATTAGCCACTTCTGTAGCCTTTCAGTCTAAATTGCCCATAGACTCAATTTGTGCAGCTGTCACTTGGGCAAACCCTCATACCTTTATCTCTCATTACAAAGTGGATGTGGTCTCCTGGAGCAGGGCTTCCTTTGGTTCCACTGTTCTGAAGAATCTGTTCCAGTGAGCCACTCTGGGTCTTTAGGTGCTAGGGATGCTGTCCCAAACAGCAAGAATGAAGGCGAGATGGGACAACTTAACATAAAGAAGTTATGTACCTACCATAATGTTTTTGCATCCCCCCTCCTTCCCCCTTCCTGGAGGATTGAGAGGAGTTCACTATGGCTTCACTGGCTGATTTCCTTTTTCTTGGTTCACACACCAGGTAATTTTATGACAGTTTACTCTGATCTTTTATTTTGGCAAATCAGTTTTTAGGTTACTGGTTACTTTATATGTCTAGTGTGCGCTATCTCAAATGAGATCTGCGTAGCTGACGCTGGGCATTCTGGGATAAGGGTTAGCCTCAAGCCAGTAAATAACTCTCAAGCTATAGAGGTGGCTGAGTTGGAGCCAAGGATCGACTCTGAACCCAAACAGCAAGAAGGAAGGCGAGATGAAGGGCAACTAACATGGAATGTTATGGTAGGTACATAACTTCTTTTTTCTCGCTTGTTGCGTTTGTGGCTGGCTGTCGCTTTCGTTAGGCCTATTGCTCCTTCCCTATCCATTTTCACTAAAAACTTTTCTTATTTTCAGAAACCCATTTAAATTAGAGGGTTTGCCCTTTCTTTCCTCAGCCCTTTGTACTCCTCCCCCTTCCTAAAGAGGTTTCATTGTTTAAATTAGAGATGTCTCCTCTGGCTAGAGGAGACCATCATTTTAGTTCGACACCTCTCCTCTAGCCTTTTTTCTCCCTCCTGTGTTACTGTTCAAAAAAAAAAAAAGTAAAGTCGAAAATATATATTTACAGTTAATCTTTACTAGTGTGGTGTTAAATAGTTTGATAGTTTTTCATAGTTAACCTTGTTATTATCATTAATCTAGTTTCAGGGCAGTGTTTGTTGTTATTGTTGCTTTTCATTATGTCCAAGGAAGGAAAATAAGTGAATCAGTCAGGCTTCAAAAAGTGTGATTCATGTTCACAAAAAATGCCATTAACCAACGGGCACACTAGTTGCGTTTACTGTTTGGGTGCGGTACTCCTTCAAGACTCATGCTCCATTTGTCACGGTTTTAGTTCCAGGGTCCTGCTGGAATGCAAACACAAGCTTCTAGTCAGGGTTTTAGTTCCAGGGTTCTGCTGGAATGCAAACACAAGCTTATATTCAGGGGATTGCTTAAAGTTCCTTTTTCTGAGGCACTAGAAGGGAACCAGACCTCTTCCAAATCTTCTCAATCCCCAAAATCGGATAAGTCAATTAAAAGAGCGTCTTCTTCGGCTCCTACTTTTGAGCCAGTAAAGAAGCTAGCTAAAGACATGACTTTGGAACTGAAGGCTTTCAGGCCTGAAAAGGCATCTCCTTTGGTTCCACCAGTTTCTTTGGAACCGACTAGGAGCCATAGATGGAGCTGGTCTCCTCAGTTCCACAGTCACCTATTTTGCAGTTGGTGGCTGGAAGCGTCACATTCTCAGCCCCATCCTCTCAATCCTCTAGGAGTCTGTCAGATGATGACATGGAGCGGGTGGTCAGGAGGTTGCTTTGGACTCTAGCCAACATCCTTTTGAGTCCAGCCCAGAAGGAATTGGAACTGGCAACTGTCACTGCCCCTTCTTCTATTCCTCCTTTGACCCGATTGGTTTTGGAACCAGAGTGCTTGGATGTGTTTGTGGTGGAACTGTCGGGTTTCATGACCTACCCCAGGTTTTTTGGTCCTGACTTCTGCTCCTACCTCTTCAGTGCCATCTTCTGTCAAAGGGTCTACGAGCCGACACTCCCCCATTGGGTCCAAGGAGGAGAGTTGGATCGGACCCTTGTTGGATCCAAAGCTACATCTCGGGGCATCGGCGCAGGTGAACTTGGCACCTACATTGGCCTCGGAGCCCACCTCCTTGGTGCGGGGGAAGTCCTCTGGTCTTCGGAGCTGGAGGTTCTCTCAGATCCAGGTCATGGTGCCTTCAAGGTCATGAGGAGTGTGCTGTCACCCCAGATGGCTCCACTCTCAGATCCAAGCACTCTTCCCCCAAAGGTGCCAGTGTCGACCTCTCTACCATCCCTCCCCCTATATGTAGAGAACTGATGCCCCAGGATGTCCCATTGGGTGAGACACTCTCTTCTGAAACCTCCCCAGAGGACCCCTCCAGAGAGGTCCCTCAGAAGGGAACTTGTAAGAGGAAACATCTAGACTCCCCTGAGGAGTCTGGCACTTTGGACACAGACTTAGATGACTCGGAAGGGTCCCCACGGTCACCCTGTGAGGATGTCTCTTTCGTGGACATCATAGAAATCCTTAAGCAGAGAGGTGGCTAGAAGGCCATTAACCCATCTGAGGATGAGTATGTGTTCCTGGAGGCATTTCGTTCTCGACCCCTCCACCTCTTGGGTGACTCCGCCTTTTGACCAGCTGCTTAATGTAGAAAGGAATGGGGCTCTCCAGATTCAGTGGAACACATTCCGAGGAGGCCCAACAAATTTATTACTGCCCCCTGCAATAAGGAATTTCTGTTGAAAGGTATCCCAGTAGATGCTATGGTGGTGGCGGCCACCAAGAAGGAATTATCTGAGACTTCCTCATCTGTCCATCCGCTGAACAAAGAATCTCGAACAATGGACAGATATGGGAAGCATATGTTCTCATCAGTGGCCTTTACACTCAGGTCACTGAACTACTTGACACCTTTTAGCAGACTTCAAAGAGATCTCCTGAAGGAGTTAGGAGATGCCCTCCAAGGTTCTACAGCTGCAGGGGTCTCAGATAAGGTGACCTATCAGCTTGCTACCTTAAATTCTGTAGTCAACTCCTCTGTGCGACTCATATCTTATGCAGCTGATGAAGCGAGTAGGGCAGCAGGTACAGAAATCTTCCTGGATGCGCCTATGGGAGTTTGTTGAACCCTTCAAGTCTTCCTTTATAAATGCCCCTTTTGATGGCTTGTCCTTGCTCGGGCCTAAAGTAAAAGAGACTCTGACCAGATGCAAACAGGAAGGTAAGACTCTGTCTGCCATGGGAGTACATTTTTCTCTCCCTTCCAGACCTTACCCCAAAGGTCAAAAGGAAGGAAAGATGTGGTTCCGTAAATCCCAAAGAGTTTTACCGGATGCATGTGGTGACTATTCCCCCAGGGACAGAGGGGGAAACAATAATGGAAGACACTAACCTCACGGCCAAGGGGGTCCACAAAAACAGGACGACAGAGGTACATCCTCTGATAGGCCTTTCCAGTGCTCCTGAAAGGAGGCCCGGCTGTCCACCTCTGGAGGCAGTTAGGAGCAGATTATCACTGTACCAAAAAGCCTGGCTGGATATTACACAAGACAAATGGGTACAGACAATAATATCCAGAGGATACAACATACCCTTCTCCTCCCCACCCCCACAACAAAGATCAGTCCCTGACATTCCACCCAGTCAGAGGGATCAAGTAACCATAGAAGTTCAAAGGTTGCTAGAGAAAAGAGTCATTCAAAACATCCCCTCAGACCAAATCAGATCCGGAACTTACTCAAGGTTCTTTTTAGTTCCAAAAAAGACAGGGGACTGGAGGCCCATTTTGGATCTCAGCAGACTAAACAAGTCTCTAAAAAAATCAAAGTTCCAGATGGTGTCACTGCAGTCTATACTCCCCTTTCTGGGACAAGACAATTGGATGTGCTCAATCGATCTTCAGGATGCGTACTACCATATAAAAATGGACAGGCGATCCTGGAAATATCTACACTTCTGGCTGGGAGCCAGTCATTACCAATTCCAAGCTCCACCCTTTGGTCTCACTACAGCCCCCAGAGTATTTACCAAATGCATGGCAGTAGTCATGGCTCACCTGAGGCGTGTGGGATTCCAGGTGTTTCTGTACTTAGACGACTGTCTCCTGACAGTCACCACCGAGCATCTACTAACCAAAGTAAGAGACACCACCATTCATCTATGCTCGAAACTGGGCATTACCATAAATTTTGGAAAATCTGCCTTGTTGCCATCACAGTATATTACTTTCATAGGAGCAGACTTAAACACAGAAGACATGGTAGCAAAACTGTCTCACGACAGGGTACAGACACTGTGTTATCAAGTGTCCATCTTGCTCTTGAAAAAGAAAGTACAGGCAAAGTTTGTTCTAAAGATCTTAGGCACTATGGCAGCTGCTGTAACATTAGTACCTCTGGCACGTCTACACATGGGAGTCCTACAGTGGCTACTCTTCACTCAATGGTCCATGCAGGAGTTACCCATGTCCCACAAGGTCTTCATTACAGACTCCTGCAAGAAAGACCTACACTGGTGGCTTCAATCCACACAGGTAACTCTAGGCAGGCAGTTCACTCTCCCTCATCCAGTAGCTACAGTGACAATGGATGCTTCTCAGATAGGGTGGGGGGGGCATTATCTGGGAAAGACCATCTCAGGAATTTGGCAGGAACACGAGTACCACTTGCACATCAATGTCCTACAGATGAGAGTGATGCTTCTGGCATTGCAGGCATTCCAGAACTCTCTTACACCAGGTATGATTGCAATACAGACGGACAATATGTCGGTAGTGTGGTATATTGACAAACAAGGTGGAACCAGATCCTACTCCCTGTGTCGAGAGGCTCAAAAAGTATGGCAGTGGGCAGTCTCTTCTCAACATTTTCTGATTGCAGCTCATATTCCAGGGAAATCCAGCATAATAGAGGACAAATTGAGCAGAGCAATTCTAATGCCTCAAGAGTGGTCCCTAAAACAGGAAATTGTGAACCAGATTCTTCACAAGTGGGGCCAGCCTTGCTGCGACCTCTTTGCCAAGTCCATGAACACCAAATGCAGCAGCTACCTTGCCCTATTCCTCCCTCTGGGGGAGTCACCAAGGGATGCACTTGTTCATGATTGGCCTGCGGGACTCCTTTATGCCTTTCCCCAATTTCCACTAATCCACAAAGTTCTGCAGAAAGCCATATCATTGAGTTGCAGTTTAATACTCATTGCTTCATACTGGCCTCGTCAAATCTGGCTTCCTTTCCTATGGCCCCATCTCTGAGAAGAGCTGTGGATTTTGGACCCAATACCAGATCTTCTGACTCATCAGTCAGGAATGCTCCATCCCTTTATCCAAACCCACAAGCTGACAGCTTGCCTGCTCCACTTCCAATTTTAGCCAGGCTTCCAGACATATCCCCTGCAGTGAGACACATTCTAGTTTCAGCTCATAAGACAACAACTAGAAAGCATTATGCTAGCAAATGGAAAAGGTTTTCTTGTTGGGCTTCCAAGTATCACATAGACCTCTTCACAGTCCCCATAAGTACAATTTTAGATTTCTTAGCAGAAATCTTTAATGAAGGTGCAGCAGCAGCTACCATATGAGTACAATTAGCTGCCATATCTAACTACCCCATAGGAGACATGGGATCAAAAATAATGTCTCACAGATTGTGCAAATCTTTCCTGAGAGGTACATTTTTACTAAGGCCTCCTCCTTGGGACCTCAAGTTTGGTACTGACTACTCTGATTCTCCCACCATACGAACTAGCTTCCTCTTGCCAACTAAAATTTCTAACCTGGAAAACAGTCTTATTTGATAGACATTATTTCAGCTAGGAGGGTGTCAAAACATCAGGCTTTGTTCATATACCTTCCCTATTTAGTTTTTCACAAAGACAGAGTCTCTCTTAGAACAAATCCTTCATTCCTTCCCAAAGTATGTTCTGAGACCAGTTTGAATCAGTCCATTGACCTGCCTGTTTTCTTTCCAAACTAGGGCAACAAGGCAGAATATAAGCTACACCAACTGGATGTCCACAAGCAGTTACGCTTCTACTTGCTTAGAATAAAGGAATTTAGAAAATCTGGCCAGTTATTCATCTCCTTCTCAGATAACAGAAAAGGTGCACCAGTATCAAAGGTTATCGTGTCAAAATGGCTTACTAACACTATTACCTATGCATATAATTCTCAGCATAAACAACTGCCAGGTATGATTAGAGGCCACTCAACAAGAGCTATGTCAACTTTGGTCACCTTTCAGACCAGATTACCTATGGACTCAGTCTCTGCTGCAGCCACATAGGTCAAACCTCATACCTTTATCACAAAGTAGATGTGGCCTACCGGAACAGGGCTTCCTTTTTTTCCCACTGTTCTGAAGAGTTTATTCCCTTGAGCCACCCAAGAAAGAAGGTGCTAGGAACACTGTCTCAACCAGCAAGAATGAAGGCGAGATGGGACAACATAACATTAAGAAGTTATGTACTCACCATAATGTTCCATGTTTGTTGTCCATAATCTCACCTTCATTCTTGCATCCCACCCTCCTTCCCCCAACCTTCACTCCTGGAGGATCAAGAGAACTTTTTATTGGTTCTGAATTGTGTTCTCTGCTTCCCTTCTTGTCTCATCAGACATAGGCTAATAACTATTACCATTGAGATTTTGTATATGATTCCAAAATATGTTAGTAATTTGCAAACAAGATCTGGATAATCTTCCCTAAGCATGATGGGATAGTGTATAGCCTCGAGCCGGTGGAAGCTCTCAAGCTTCAGTAATAGGCCGAGTCAGAAACGATGCTCGGTTCCAAACCCAACCAGCAAGAATGAAGATGAGTTTATGGATAACAAACATGGACTGTTATGGTGAGTACATAACTTCTTATTTTGTTTTTGATGGATTCAGAATTAGCAGAAAGTCTGATAACCAGGCCTCAACAGCTAAGAGCGACTGTTGGGTCTTGGGTTTGAGTTTGTTTTGTGTAGGTGCAGTGCAGATGACAGTAGAGTCATTAGTGTATTGGATAATAGAAGCTAGAAAAGTAGCTATGTGGAGCTTGTTAGTAAAGATAATGAATAGTAGGGGATGTAGTATTGAGCCTTGGGGATCCCTGCGGTAATGGGAAAGAGGGACGAGAGGTATTGTTGCCACTCAACAGCTTGCTGTTGGTTAGTTAAATAGCTTTTGAAACATGTGAGTGAGGAAAGGATGAATTTGAGTTGAAAGTTCATTGAGTAACTTCTGATGAGAAACAGTATCAAATGCTTTGGATAGGTCTAATAAGATGGAGGAAATGGAATTGCCTTCATTTCTATGTAGGTTGATGGTATTGGTAAAGCTAAACAGGGCTTTTGCAGTACTATGGTTAGGATGGAAACCATGGTATGTGCTAGTAAGGAGGTTACTGGATAAGAGGTAGTTTAGAAGTTGTGTATGGATACATTTTTCTAAGATTTTGGATAGGGATGATAAGATAGATATAGATCTGTAGTTGGAGAAATCAGTAGAGGTGCCACCTTTGTGCAGTGGAATTATATAGGAGATTTTCCAGATTACAGGTATATATTGTTTCATGAAGGATTGATTAATGAGAATGGACACAGGATAGGAGATGGTGTCTGCAGCAATTTGTAGGAATTCTGAGGGGAAATTGTCAGCTGCTAGAGATGCAGGCTTAAGTTTAGAGAGTAAGTTTTCTACAGTGTACAATATTAACAGGTTTGAATGAAAAGCAGTCTGTGGTGTCACTGAATATAGTTGATATTGTGGGGAGGATATTACAGTTGTTTTTAGTGAGTGAGCATATGGTATTTGTGAAGAAAGAGTTAAATTGTTCTGCTATGCTGTCGTTGCTGTTGTTGGATGATGGGGGGGGGGTGTGACAGATTGGCCTGGTTGAAGGAGCTTATTTATGAAGGACCAAACATTTTTAGGATTTTTATGGTAGTTTTTCTGTAGAACAGTGTAGTAATTCTTTTTGTCTAGTTTGACCTGGGCTTTGGCTTTATTTCTGAGCTGTCTGAAGTGTTTAAGATTAACTTGTGTTTAGTTAGTGTGCCACAGTTTCCATGCATTATCTCATAATTTGAGTAGATTTTTTTGTGTCTTTTGTTAGCCAGAGAGCACTGTTATATTTTACCCTGAATGTATGGCATAGGGATAATGTGTTTAGTATGTTCAGTAAAGTTGTGTGGCATGGGACTAATGTGTTTAGTATGTTCAGGAAGGTTGTACAGCATGGGCCTAATGTGTTTAGTAAGTTCAGGAAGGTAGTATTGAAGTACTGCACTGCAGTTTCTAAGGGTAGTGTTTTTAGAGGGTCCAGTCACAGTTTTGTAAGATGGAGTTGAATGTTTGGGCGTTGAAGTGTTTTTTGTTGCATATTATTTGATATTTTGTATTTTTGAGGGGATGGGGATAGTGTCTGAATAGGTATGTAGGGAGATGATCACTAGTCCTGCCTGGGAGACAGCCTGATTGGAAGATTTGGGCAGGTTTGTTAGTGGAAGTCCAGTCAAGAATTGATTGTCTTCTGGTAACTTTGTCGATTCTAGTTGTGGACTTTATGACCTGGGTAAATCTGTGTAGGTTAATATGGTACGTGGGCTTATCAGAGCTATAAAAGCCCCATTCGGTATTGAAGTCACTGACTGTAATGCTTTCCTGAGGGAATGTTAATGACATCCTTAATTATATTTGTACTGTTGCCTGGGGGAATATACATAGCTGTTATGATTAGAGATTTCTTGTGGTTTATCTCAAGTTTTCTAAATAGTAACTCAGTATTGTTGAATTCAGGCAAGTTTGGCTCCATGAGTTGTACATTTTTGTTTTGTTTATACAATAGGGCTACACAACCTCCATGCTTAATTTTCCTGTCATGTCTATGTATATTGTATTCTGGGGGAGGACTTGCATTGTTAGGAATTTCAGTTTTTAACAATGTTTCTGTTAGAATTGTGATATCAGGCGAGTAGAGTGATAAGCTGGCATGTAGGTCATGTATTTTATTGACTATGCTCCTGACATTCATGATATTGCTATTTCAATTTTGCTATTTAAACCCCAAAAGCCGTGGCTGTTGTTATTGTTGTTGTACGAGTGTGTTTTTTTAACTTTGTTGAGGAAAAATTTTGGGGTTTAGGAAGGAAGGTTTCGCTTGCTAGAGGGCCTCCCTATTCTTATCTAGAGCCTTCCTTTTTTTTTTCAGAGGTCAAGTACCTGTTTGCTAGGTTAAGGAGGGGGAGATTTTGGCTGCTAATGGAGGATAATGTATTTATATTGTGTGGTAGAGTGGTAGGACTGCTGCTTTGTAGTTTAGCATATTCTAGACTACAGTTAGGATGTATATTTCCATAGAGACATAGTTGAGAGGAAAAGTATAAGAGAAGTTTGCTGAACTTATCTAATACCTTAGAATATGTGAGAAATATTTGAGTTTTTGGGGAAAGTAGTAGATATTTATGTGGGAAGTATCCTATAAATATTGCATTGAAAATATTAGGTGAAATGACAACATTGGGTGGTAATGAATGGTGTTGTTGAGGGTTTGAATTAGTAGAAGAGGAGAGAGTGTTTTTCAATTGACAGTGGTAGGAAGTTAAGTTATAGGTGATTATTAGGAATGTACAGACAAAAATGTGTAAATATTTGTGAATGCTTGGGAGATGGGGATGATAACATTATTAAGGAGTGGGAGGAGATAGGAGTTGCAGATAGTGGATGTGTTGCATGATTGGTTGAGGGTTAGGCAGGAGTGGCTAGTGAGGTATAAATTTAGGTATAGTGGGGGTGGGTGAGATTTGGGGGTAGGGTAGGGGAGAGGAGTGAGCCTGAGTGGAGCGGGTAGGACCAGGAAGACCATGACAGTAACAAAAAACTATCAGCAAACCTATTTAAACAGGTATGTTATGTGAGGTTGCTTTTATCAGTAGCTGACCCCAGCCAGTAAAGTATTTCTACACCTTATGTTCCCACAGGGAGAATGCAAGGACCATATTTTAGGGCCATAGCTGAAAGAATGAGGAGAGAGAGAAAGTCTATTTTTTATGGCTAATAAGGGAAGAATGAGTAATGGTAAATAAGATAAGTTGTATTCTGTGACTTGGCGGAGGCTACCTTGAAGGAGTATTGTGCAATACAATGTTTATTGACTGAAAAAGTTTTAAGAAGGGACCTCTAACCTAATAAAATCAGGTATGGTTTAGTTGCAGGAGGGAGGGTAGCACTGGGGAACTGTCCCAGCTAAGTGTGCATGCCACAAAACATAAATTAGCAAACTCTTATCTTTTTTCTGAACAGTTTGACTAGTTATGAGTGCAGGCCCTTATTTTCAGCTCCAATGCACTTCTTCATATGTATATGAGCTTGTGCTATGTGGAACTGAGAATTAAGCATGTATGTGTTTGGAGGACAGTCCGTAGGAGATAGGGGAATGAGCTTATGGAGACTAAAGTGGTAGTAACAATGAAAAGTAAATGGAAAGCCTCAGTGAAAAAAACCCTAAAAAGTCATTAATGCAATGTATATAAATACATTACAATTTCATTTGTTGAACAAACATTATCAAATGCAGTAATGTAATGGCATCTATGTTCAGTCGCAATAACCACATCACACTCACTTAGAAAATTCTATAGCTAATATGTAGATTGGGTCTTAACTTCAACACACATCTTGAACATGCTAACTTACATCTTTCAGTCATCTACAATCTCCAAGTGTAGATGCTTTTGACAGGTGCTACTGCTTTAAATCATGTGTGCTAATATCAACAATAAATTCAATGCATACACATGTATCTCTACAATAAGCACATTTATAGCTGCACCGTCACTTCATTGCACTGTAAGACCTTTATCTATAAAAACTGAACATGTCACAATACTTGTTCATGTCTTGTAAATTGTTTGATTTATATGTTAGACCATGTTTTCATCCTCTTTCAACAGTAACAGATATTCATAGTAGTTTAAACTACAGAATCACATAGTAAATACTGTGAGAAATAAAGCACTTACTTAGGTAGCACACCGTGCACAGAATGGAACAGGGCATATGGCCAGTTAAACAGGTTTTCTGTTTTAAAAATGGTGTCTTCTGGGCATCTGCAATAACTTCAGACCAGAAGATAAGGGGGAGGTTAAATAGGTTCAGGGAGCGAACCTGCAGGTGAGAATATTGTGGTGTTACAAGTTAACTATAGGTCCTTGTTAGGAAGATCCCAACAGTAAAAAAAAAACTATCAGCAATCCTTTTAAACAGGTATGTTATGTGAGGTTGCTTTATCAGTAGCTGACTTCAATCAGTAATCTATTCCCACACCTTATGTTTCCACAGGAAAAATGCAAGGACCATATCTTAGGACTGTAGCTGAAGAATTGAGGGGAGAGAGAGAGTCTAATTTTTATGGCTAATAAGGGAAGAATGAGGAATGGTAGATAAGAAGTTGTATTCTGACACTTAGTGGAGGCTACCTTGAAAGAAAAGTGTGCAGTACAATCTTTATTGATTGGCAACATTTTTAGAAGGGACCCCTAACCTAATAATATTAGGTATGGTTTAGTTGCAGCTGATGCATGTGAACATTGAATTTATTGTTGTTAGTGGCAGGAGGGAACCATCCTGGCTAAGTGTGCACGACACAAAACATTTAAAGTTAAATTGCCAAATTTTGTCTTGCTTCCACACAGTTTGACTAGTTATGAGGGCAGACCTGTGGTTTCTACTCCAATGCACTTCTTAGTATTGTATGTCAACTTGTGCGATGTGGAATTGAGAATTAAGCATGCACATGGTTGGGGGACAGTCTGTAGGATATAAGAGAATGAGTCTAAGGAGACCAGTCTTATACAAAGTTTGAAATATCTCTAGGTCTGTACATAATTATGATTATTTAGAAACTGAAGTGCTTCTTATAACCATCTTCCTGCTTTGATAACTCAGTTCTTTCCTCCAAAGACCTCTGTTCTTTTACTGCATTCTTCTTGAAGTGTACCGTTATGAACAGTAGTTCTTAATAAATCAGAACTGCTGAAAAAAGGAATTTGGCACTAATGCAAATAAAGTAGGGAATCGTATGGTCAAAGAAAATGATGTATATTATCATTTTCATACTCAAGAGGCAAGCTTGCTGTGTTCCAGTTTTTGCAGTGTACCACCTGTGGGAAGAATAAGAGTGAAAATGCCGAGAAAAAAGCAAAAACTAACTTCCCATTCATGGGATTATGGGAACTACAAGGCATGCAAGTCTGAAGACCATTCACACCTTGCCAAGTACCACCTTCAAGATGTAACCCCCCCCCCCACACACACACACACAAACATACCTACTTCCATAATGGCATAAATTGTCGGTAACCATCCACTTTTCAATGTTAGTCTTGGAGGAGGCAAGGGTGTCACTTTACTTAACATGCAGGGCCAGTTTGTTCTAGAGGTGGAACAACTGTTCAGTAATTACAGCTTGTTAGAAAAAAAATGAAGTGTTTACTTTCTTTTATCATTCCTTTAGGAGATACTGCTCATAATGGTACACGTTGAGTTTGGAGATATTTTGGAGTCTGCATGGATCCTTTGCATGCAGTGTCTAAACTTCTGAAATATTGAGAAGGAGTTAGAGATCCTGGCATGATCTTTTTCAGCAGTTGGATTTCCATAGGGGTACATGCTGTCTGAGGCTATGGCTGTTAGAGGGAGCTCAGCTGTATAAGAAAGTGCATCATACAGCCTTCTCCACTTTTCTTACCTTTTGAAGGGAATGGTTGATCTTCTGTGTTTTCTTAGTTTGTTGGATATTTCTCAGACTTGACCTTTGACATTGTTATATAGTCTTCTTTTATTTTACGTAGAAATATATTGATTTGTGGCTTTCTTCTTAAAGTAATGATATCCCAAGAGAATATTATCAACTGCTCTGATGCCATCAGACTCCAGTAGATGGTTACTACTTTCATTGTCTTATTTGATTATGGGAGCCACAGTTCTGATAACAATTTAACCAAACCAACTCTAGCTAGAAGAGCTAGGAATTTACAAGCCTTTTTTTAGAGTGAAAAGGTTAAGTTGTTCTTATTCCTTCTTTTCCACTTCTGATTCTCCTTCAGCTAGTCAGAAATCTAGTTCACAGATTGTCTGTCTCCAGCTGTTCTGTGCAAAATATGAAAATGGATCTGTTCCAGTCATGATTTTACAGATTCCTCATGTTCCTGCTGCTGCGTTGGTGGGTGCTTCCCAAACTATAAATCTAACAGCATTTAGGGATTGGTCATTGATGTGATATATGCCTGTATCATAGCTGAATTTCATTCAGAAAAAGTGAACATTTGATAACTGGGTAGCCAGTGCTAGAGATTCATTGATCAGAAATCCATTCACTGGATGTCTAAACCTACTCTTTTGTCTGATACAGCTTATTTTAAGGTTGCTGAAGAAAGCTTTTCAAGACTCAACAGCTACCTCTTCAAGGTCTCCCAGTTAGTCATATGTTATTAAAAAAAAGAGGAACAAATCCCATCATTTAGTTCAAAGAACGGACAGTGAAGAACAGATCCATCATTTAGTTAACAGAAGAATGGAAATTTTTATCTTATGCTGATAGATTGCATCCCCATTTAAATTGATGCAGACCCTGGGGGAAAATGAATCAATTTATTTTAGCTGTTCCCAGAGTATGTCTGCTTTGATATGATACTAAATTTGAAGAAAAATCATTTTAGTTGATATACTAGAGAATTGTGTATTCCTAGGAAAACATTTGCTGAACTTATGAAATTTGATTCAGTAAAACCAGTGCCAGTTATTTACATTTTTCATTCTTTTGAGGATTTACTTGCATTTCTGTCTCGACAGACTCAACAACAGTCCCCATCTCTGAAAAAAATATTTTACTTTGAATTAACATCTATAAATTATGTAGCTTTCCTGGCTTTGACTGAGCCAGGTATTCATAAAGGTGTCTGAAAAGATAGTGTGTCTGTTTGCATTCTCCAGTTGATAGTATAATTCCTGCTTCCCTGGATATTATGGTTAAAACTACCTCACCTATATTGTGCAGTATCAGGGAGAAGTTCTGAGACAGATTGGTGACCTAACACATGATGCTGCTGATATTTCTCTAAAGGAAAATACTTCTAAGCTGGTATAAACAGGTAGTAAGGATGGCATACATATTATAAAATGGGCTAGGACATATTCTCTGAATAAATTTAGAGCTGTTGCTTTTGGTTTTGTTTTAAGGAGGCATATTATGTTCAGAACCTATCCCTTGCTCTGTGGTGTTAGGGACAATGTTATATTCTTCAGAAAAAACAGGACATGCTGTTTGGAATCGTTTTAGAAAACATCTCAAAAGTATTTAAAAGACAAGTTGATTATTGTCCAGGTTTCTCAAAATGCCAACTTTTCCAGAAATACACCTACTAAACCTTGTCAGCTTTAGCAGAAACAAACCTAAAAGCAATAGTATAGTCAGAAAAGACAATACCAATTGAGCATGGAAGCCTAGAAGGCATCTACAGCAGCAGCAGCAAGGATCTACCCAACAAGATGAATCCTGTGACTGTAATCAGTGGCAATCTTTCCCATTACCAGTTTCAATCTCTCCCCCACCCCATCATCAAGAACATATTTCTGCAACTTGGGGCTGTGAAGGCACATGTTGTCCTTTGACTGCTCCTTGCTATACCATGTTGATGACAAATATGGCAAGACAAACAGCACAAAAATACATCAACATTATGAAATAGAGGTTTATGATCAGGTCTGTGATCATAAGCATAGTATTATGTGTTTAAGGCATGTATGCCAAATAATTCACTCTCATGGTGTATCTTAGCATTCATATAAAAAACACAGCTGGTTATAATTGGTGACATGATCATAATTATTTGCTGTGTAACACTTGCAGCACAACCTGTTACAAGTCATCTGCATACAGACATACACACACATATTACAGTCACTTTATTAATTATGTACACCTCAGATGTCTGATTGCAGTCAAGTGAGTGAATAATGAATGAACACATTAATAATTGTCCACAGTAATATATTTTAGCTCTTTGCAATTAGACAAATACAGTGCAATACGCTGCAACCCCCAACATACCATTTGCAGCAGCTTTATTGACTGCATATACCTCAGAAGTCTGTGATCAAATGAATGAATAAATGACTACAGTAATGTATTTCAGCTGTCACACATATACAGTGCACCCCATTGTATTTGCCATGCATGCACATTTGTGGATGTGTAGACACACACACACACACACACACACACACACACACACACACACACACACCTACCTACCCATTAATTACAGCCATTTTATTGACTGCATGCACCTCAGATGTGTGTGACTAAGGAAATGATGTATAACTATGTAAATGGGGAGCATGTTATTTTGCCAAAGCTGGTTTTGGTGAATGCAAATAAAATGAAATCAGTTTACTAAAACCACTTTCATCAACAGTGGAGATTGCATTATTCTCCACTGTTGTGACCTCAGAATTGGTATATATAATTCTGGGGGGGGGTGTCCCCCCACAAGGGGAGGTACAGAAGGCTTACCCCCCTGTAAACATTTTGTATTTAAATGTTCGTTGAAAGTGGTTTCAGCAAACTGCTTTCAATTTTTTGTGTTTGCCAAAACTGCCTCCAAAGAATCACTTGAATCCTATAAATAATGACTAAAGTAATTTCAGCTGACTGCTGTCAGACACTTGCAGTGCAATTTAAATGTGCTGCACACACACACACACACACACCAATTACAGAAATTTTACTGACTGCAAATATTTCAGAAATCTGTAATCAAATTAAGAAATATGTAATGTCCACAGTAATGTATTTTGAATCATTGCCGTCACCTGCATATAATGTAAACCTAATGCATCCTCTACAGACATATGCACATGCATGCTTGTGTGCACTAGTCCATGATTTGCAGCCCCTTATTGATTGTATATACCTCCGATGTCTGGTTGTGATGAATGAGTGAATAAATAAATAAATATATGAAAATGGACACCACAGTAATGTATTTAAACCCATTTCTGAAAAAAAAATGTGTAGAAGTACAACAAACCCAGATAATGAGACCAAAAAAACAGCTTTGTTAACCAAGTTTAGCGCTTTCATCCTGAACATTCAGGGATAGCTTCAGAAGTAACAAATACCTAAAAAAAACATTCATTTTTATGTACAAACTCTAAAATCTTACACAGTCAACCAGTAACAACCTTACCTTAATTAACTAATCGCCACCAATTAAAATGTGTTAAATTCAATATGATTAAAATATTTAACATAAACCTACCAACTAAAATCCTTCAAAATGCTTCAGTTTCAAAATACAATTTATACTGCAGGTTTCATTTAATGCAGGAGTTATAGTTGCATTGAGACAAAGTCACCATTTAAGTTCACAGGCATCTAAATGCTCAGCAGTAATTCTCCCTTGTGGGTCTGATGTAACCTGTTGAGTAACTAGGAACCCAAATATACGATCCTTGTGAGCAGAAATGTGTCAGACACAAAGCATTAGATCTGATGTTGTCTTCTTCATTCTTCCTCACAATAGGGGGGTCTCGGGTTTGACCTTCAGATCTGGCTCGGCCACATTCTACAGACTTGGATCCAACTCTCAAGCTCCTTCCTCTTACCCATAATGCACTACATCCACACAAATACCTCAGAGCTCATTTGCCACTTCAGCATACCAGATGTGGATCTCATGCTCTCAAGCTGTGGATAGAGTTTTTTCAAAGTTGTTTTGTTATTTTATCCTCCATTTTCCTTTGTTCAGTGTGTGTGTGTGTGTGTGTGTGTGTGTGTGTGTGTGTGTGTGTGTGTGTGTGTGTGTGTGTGCGTGTGTGTGTGTGCATTTTTCTTCCTGCAAAAAAAACAATAATAATGAGTTTCTGTTAGCATTAGCTGTCTCTAGTTTTAATCCTTATCCTACATCTAAAGTTACATTTAAAGTTAAAACTCTAGAGTTAAACATTAGAGCTTGAAGCTTATCTGCATTTCTAGACTGTCAGCCTTCTTCAGCTGGTCTAATCACAATTCAAAATACTAACAACAAACGGCTCACTGAAAGCTGGAAATACAGGCACCAGAACTGTACTTAAAGGAAAATTCCCTTAAAATCTTTTTTAAAATTACTGCTCGTAAATTTAAAATCCAATCCTTTTATTTATACATAAAATGATGAGTACTTTCGTCTTTTTATGTGAAAGACTTTATCAGACAGTCAAATTACACTCATGTTTAAAAAGTATTTTAGACCAATAAAAATCATTTAATAAAATCATGTGATTTTCAAGCCTCCCAAAAAGCTCCACCTAATTCATAAAACACTTGTTCAGCTCTCATTTGGGAAAAGCCATCAGACTCCAGATGCCTCACCATGGCACCCAACTCAACACCACCCCATAAAAGTTAGCTTTTATAAATATAAGTTCAAACTTACCATTGAATGTTGCTCCATAATAAAACCAGCTTAAATACATTTACTATCTTTGTTGAACTCTTAGCTTTCATAAACAAGGTATTGATACATTTTCATTTAAACATGGCTAGAGATCAGCATTCAAATAAAGTTGCCAATACAGTTCACGGTTTTCAAGGGTTAAAGTCCAAGGTCCCCCTCTTTCATTAACTGGAATTTGTTCAAGTATGATGGATTTAAAACAATGGACAGGGTTTTGCTGTACATGTTTAAACAGTGCACTTGTATTTTTCTGTTTTTAATGTATTAAATATGTTCATAGAGTCTCTCCCTGAGTCTTCTCTCTGTCTTAACAATGTAAAATCATGTACATGCTGAACAAAGAGCACAGTATATCACCTGTTTTATATTGCAGTCAAAATACCCTCTAATTGTAATTTCATGGGCAGATATAAGGCAATCCTTCTTAACAAGAATATGTTGACATTGAGGGCAGTTCCTGCACTTGAACATTCCAGGGTTGTTGGTGTTAATAATTACCTTAGGTATACTCAATCCTTTTTCAAACATTGCCTTTTAATTCTTCCCCCTTTTATATATCACATGTAGATGTGAGCCAACATTTTCGATTATCCCTTGCTTACTCCTTAAGATGGTCCAATTTTTTACCAAAATGTCATTTATCACCATACTGACAGTTGAACAAGTGGTAATAAAGGCACACTTAAAAGTCTTCTGATTTTGGGGTATGGTTGAAGTCTGGGAAGTAGTAGGCTTAATCCCCTTACTCCAATTCCTGTTGTTGTGGCAGATAGCCTTCTTATTTTCCAAAACTGGATTAAACATTTTTTGTTCTCACTTATTCGTGACTTTATAGATTAAGTTGTCAATGAAGTCATTTGGGTACCCTCATACTTTAAACATGTCCTTCAACCTCTGACATTTGTCCCAAAAAGTTTCATCAACTGTCACCATTCTTGTGGCCCAAACAAATTGTCCCTTCACTACCACTCTCTTTTGACTTAACAGATGATAGCTGGCAAGGTGAAGGAAACTGTTAAAATAAGTGGACTTTTTATATATTTCAGACACAAACATCTGATTCATTGTTTCTTTAATCAAGAGGATATCGAGATAGGCAGTTGTGCCATTATTACATTCATGTGTAAAATTTAAAAACTCTGTAGTTGCGTTTATGTACTCAATAAATGTTGGGATGTCTTCTCTATCCCCATCCCAGAGGATAAACATGTTATCCAGGAACTGGGTATAAAATCTACAATGGGAAAATAATTTTGAAGGGAACAAATACTTCTCCTCCCACTGGACCAATTACAATATTTGCAAACAGACCCCCACACTGTGAACCCATAGCGATACGCTTACTTTGTAAGTGCAACTTTTTTTCGAAGACCAGGTAATTATTTTTTAGTATCATCGCCAACAGATTCTCATAAAGATTAATATTGTCTTTTTGTATCCCTTTTTAGTGCAAAAATTCAACGTACCACTTCATCCCCAATTCATGTGGGTTGACTGTGTACAGGTCTTTTATGTCTATTGTGATAAAGGTATATGACTCCTTGAATGGTATGGTATTCATCTTATGGAGAAACTCCCATGAGTCCTTACAGATATGCTCCTCATCCATAACTAGGGATCTTAGTTTTACATCAAGAAATTTTGCACTGGGATACATAATTGATCCCTGGGTGTCTACTATGAGTCTCATTGGGGTTGGTTGATGTTTTATGAATTTTAGGCACCCCAAAGATAGATCTAATTAAGGGGGTTGCCAGATTCAAATAGTTGAATTCATCTACAAAAATTTGACGATCTATAAATAGGTCTTGAATGTTAGCTCAAATCTGTCTGTATGCCCCATTTAATTCATTAATGGAAGTTTCACAGTAAGTCTCATCAGTCAAAGGTTGTTTCATCCTGTTGGAATAATTTCTCTTATCCATTACCACACCTCCCCCCCTGTCTGGCTTCATAATACGAATCTCTGAATTACTCATGAGTTTGTGTAGCTGGTCATCTCTTCCTTCGTGAGATTACTGACATTTGGAAACTTAGGCCTTAAATTCAATGTTCTCCTGAAATCCAGTTCACATATCTTCTCATAGAGGTAAATGGTTGGATGTAAGGGGGATTATATGTCCTAGAAACATGTAGTATACTCAAAGCCTCATCCACTTGTTGAAATATTATGTTAAAATTAAATTTTGTCACATATAAACATATAATTTCAAGTCCATTAATGTATTCTATATTAGAACGTTTTCTTGGGGCAAACGTAAAAGCCCTTGCAAATAAATTACAACATGTGGTATTAATATTTTGTGAGGAATAATTGTAAACTTTAAAATCCCCGCTCATGTTCTGAACAATAAACACTATTGCCTCTCATGTAACATTTTCTAAACTCTTTGATTCTGGTACTGTCCTCTCCCCTGCCCCTCCTCAAGGGATAGGAGTAAGTTTAGTTGGTTGATTGGAGCACTTGATGGTGTTGTCTCACCTTGAGGCATTCCAGTGTCCTTGGGATAGATTCGCCCCATTGATCTAAAAAAAATTTTGTCTAGACAGATTATTCTGTTCTGAGACCTGAGAATGGTTAACATTTATCGCATCAGTTCTATGTTAAGAATTATTTGGAAATTGATTAGAATTAAATCTAGTTCCCCAATTCTGTGAGGGTGGGGTTAGGTAAGCCGTATTAAAAGTGTAATCTTTTCTGTCTCTCTCCAGCTTTTTTATCTTACGGTTTCATATAGACTGTCGCCTGTATTCTCAAAAGCTTGCACGGAGTGCAAGATTAGTGCAGGAGCTCACGCAGGCAATATGTCTGCCGTGCGATCCAGAAACAGCCTGCAGGGACATGCACGAGAGCTCCTGCACTAATCTTGCACAAACTAAGCAATGGTATGCAAATCACCCCATTTTCAGGATAAATCCATGCAAATGAGGTGATTTTGCAATCCAGGAAGCTTGCAATAGTCCGTGCAAGACTAGTGCTATCTGCAGAAATGTACTTGGTTAGTAACCAAGTACATTTCTGCAAAATCAAAAACGGAGCTATTACAGCTCCAAATAAAGGCTGCATATCACTGAGTAAGCATGCCAAAGGCTAAGTATAAGGCCATTGGCATTGCAAACAATAAAAAAAAAAAAAATGAAAAAAAACAACTTTTATTTTTTTTTTTGCCGATCTCGGCTGTTTAAACATAGGGTAGTGGCGCGCAAATGGGATCGCGGGGAAAATAAACTTAAAATGAGCATTCTAACTAAAATCAGTATTCTGCCATGCAAGTCAATGGCAGGCAGAAGACAACCTGGCCAGTGAGTAGTGGTTGCTAAGGGGAGAGGCTCAGTGTGAGACATGTAACTATGCATTAGCAGGCAATCCTATGCAAATGAGGGGAAAGATAGTGAATCCCAGTTTTCCCCAGGATGTGAGGCAGGTCCCAACAATGTAAGAGTATGAATAGCTGGGTGCAAGACTAGGATATAGGTGACATCATGGGGGTGTGTGTCAGGCATACTGTAAGCAGATTGGAGTCCTGTGGTTCAGGATTGCTCCTAGCTTAGCACAGCTAAGCTAGGGGTGTGTCTAAACCTGCCTAGCACTCTTTACAAAATGTAAGCAGGTGTGCGTGCTGCGCACCAGGTTTTACAGGAAGAAAAATAAGTTAAACCAGGAAATAGCAGCTCTGTGCACATTTGAGCACTTTGCGTGGTGCACACACAGGCTTATACAGGAAGGCAGTGAGAGGGGAAAACAACAGTAGGAAGGTAATCAAGGAGAATTAGCTTAGCTGACAGGTGAAATGTATCAGAATCAGCCAATCACACAGGTAGCAGCCCAGCACACCACTATAAACTATGCAAACACCTTTCCTCCTTGTCTTTCCCAAAATCTCTGCACCACCAGTGTATACAGACAGGAAATTTTACAAAACGAAAGCAAGAGAAAAAATGTTAAGGGGGCTGCTTTTGCTATCATAAACCAGCAAGTGCAAGAGGCTGAGGGTGGTGAGGATGTGAATGCTGCTGAGCAACCCACAGTGAGGAGATGGAGAAGAGTGTACAGACCCAGGGTAACCTACCAAGGGCTACATGAGCTGGAGATAGTGGAGTGCTATAGGGTGGACAGGGACCTCCTAGACCAAATTGTTGAGCTGTGCCGGCCACGCTTCACACACAGAACTAACAGAGGGGAACCCATCCCAGTGGATACCAAGGTATGTGAAAGCCTAAGAATACTAGCTACAGGTACCTTCCAAAGGCCAACTGGGGATATGATGGGGATATCACAGGCATCAGCATCCAGGGTACTCCACCAGTTCCTGGATGCCATGTCAGCACATGCCGGTGAGCACGTATAGTTCCCCATCACCAGTGAGGTGTTGGTCAGCAATATGCGTCTCTTCTACCAGATAGAAGAATTCCCTGAGGTAGTGGGTGCAATAGACTGTACGCACATACGCATTAAAGCACCACCAGGTGAGCAGGGAAGGGTCTACATTGACTGCAAGGGCTTCCCCTCCATCAACTGCCAGGTTGTGTGCGATGCCCAGGGCATAATAATGAATGTGTGTGCTGACTGCACTGTAAGCTACCATGATTCTCACATCTGGCATCTGACACGGCTATACCAGAGATTTGCCAGTGGGGACATCCCACACAGTCACCTAATGGAGGATGCTGGATACGCACTGGAGCCATGGCTGGTGATACCCATCAGAAATGCACACACACCAGACCAAGAACTCTACAATGAGGCACACGCACAAACATGAATCATAATAGAGCATGTGTTTGGGATGCTCAAGTCATGGTTCCGGTGCCTGGACACATCTGGTGGAGCCTTGCAGTACTCACCGACTACATGTATCCATATTGTCCTTCTATGTGCCATGCTACACAATATGATCTTGCGGAAACAGCTGCAGCAGGAACAGCATGGGGCAGGGCCACACAGCTCCCCCCCACCATTGGCAAGGCCTGCACAGGCACAGAGTGACTTGGAGGAGGAAGAACCCGAGCCTGCCCCAGTAGGCAGAAGGAGGCGTGCCCAGTATGCCCTGGCCTTGGCAGAGAGGCAACACATAGCACATGCACTGACACAGTAGGGACCCAGGGAATGACACCTCTCTCTGACTTGCACATACAGTAAAAGGGATGCCAAACATGGCACTACCTGTGCTCAGCCGTGTATAGGGAGTGTACTATGTGCATCTGACATAGGCAGCCGTGCAGCACCACCCTCAATACTGAGACACCCACAAGGTAAGTGGCTCACACATGCCAGTTGGGGGGGGGGGTCACATACCCAACAACAGTTACAGCCAGCAGGATAGGTATAGACAAACACAAACAAATGCTGTACTATGGCCTCTGAATGAGCCCTATGTGTAACCCCCCCCTTCCAGGCCTACACATACAGACTACAGCAGGCCAGGCAGTTGGATGTAAGATGTGAAGGCTAGGAAGTCAGAAACTAATATGTAGGTAGTTAAAGCTAAGTTCTGTAGTACACTGGTATTCCTCTAGCCAGCACGATAGGTAAGACTACAGACTGAAATGGAGTACCCGACATACCAGTACAGTCCTAGCAAATGTGTAAAAGTGTCAGGTGTGCCCCCCATCCTATGTACACTTATAGTAACAATCAGGTGTGCCCCCCCCCACTCCTGTGTAGAAATGTAGAAACAGTCAGGTGTCCCCCTCCCGCAATGCAGAAATGTAGCAACAGTCAATGCCAAATGATCGATGGATACCCTGCAGGCACAGCATGCTACCTGTTGGTGTACAACACAAAGGTCAGCACCGCAGTACAAACTACCTGGACTTGACCCACACATGCAATCCAGATAGCCATACTGGGCATGCTCACACACACAGAGGAATGAAGGCAATGTCAGTCAACAACATACTGAAAGGTCATACTGGGCATGCTCACATGCTTAAACACATGAAGGCCATGTCTGCAAACACCAGTGGTCCAGACATATCTGGCAGTTGCAGTTCTTAGTGCAGATACATGTCAGTATGCACCACTCCTGCCTTGCACACACAGTGGATAGGAATGCAGACATATATGTAAGGACAACACACTATAATAAGCCAAAGGTAGATGGACATAGATGTGTGGAAGAGGGTGACCCTGACAAGGAGCCATCCAGGCCTGTCCCACCCAGCACACAGCCAAAGGACCCCAAACATATGAGGTGCAGATGTCACTCACTGCAGATACTAGCCACCAGTATATGTCAGCATGACAGACTATGTGGCGTTCATGCAAACTGTGCAGCATGACTGTACAAGGAAGTAGTCATCTAGTTGCTGTATACACATAGCTGTGACATATGACCCCGTGTGTGCACGCATGTGGCATGTCAACCCCTACATGAATGGGATATGGCTCATTCACACACTGCCCACCCCATAGCAGTATTATGACAAGCCTGCTGAGGTAATCCAATGTGAAATACACCTTTGTGAGAGCTGTAGCTCAGTAATCCCCATGGCGCGTCCCACAACTGTGTACTGCTGTAGTTATAAGCTAGTTAGGTAGTCCACTGCACACTCCCTTCCCATTTCTACACAGAGTGCATGTAAGGTTATAAGAGCAACAAAGACAAAAACATGATCCACCCTGATGACTGTCTGAATGATGGTTCCTCCTAATTGACCAGTTGGTTGAGAAGGGATTACTGATCAGCAGATAGCAGAGGCAACAGACCCAAAAAAAGAGTATGGAAGTGTTTTGTTGAATTAAAGACTGAAGAGAGATGTCTGATGCATATTCCAAGCATTATTTTTGTTAAACATGCATAAAAGGAATGGTACAATAAATTCAACAGTCTAAGCAGTGCTATTGTTGTGATGAAAAAGTGCACATGATTAACTTCTGGCCAAAGAAACATTGTGAGCTTTTAAGAAAAATGTGTTTACTTTTACTAAAGCAAACTGTAAACCAAAATGTGCAAAAATGTGGACTTCTGGTAATCATGTTAGGTAGAGGCAGCAGCTCCCTCCTTGTTTCACATGAAGAACTAAAAACCCAGCTGATGTAGCAATACTGATACAAGGTTTTTAAAAGTAAGTTTGTCATTTATGCTTGGAGAGCTTGAGAAAGCTAGATGAAGGAAAGTTAATGTCACAATCTAAAGGCAGAAAGAAGGCTGCACAGAGAATGTCACTTGGAAGGTAGCAGGGTGGATGCCATTCTAGCAGCATTAGAAGGAGAAGCACCTCTCTGAATTTGGAAGTTGGAACAATGACTGCAAGTAATAGAAATGCAAAGCTGGTAGCAAAACTAAAAAAGGGAAGCAACTCTCGGCTGAAGATACCTCTCACCAAAACCAAGAAACCATGTAGAAACAATAGTAAGAGGTAACACCACGAATATGTAGTCTTCTAAGTAACCAAGTTCCAAAAAATAGGCACGATAAAAATCCAAAAACACTTTATTACATGTAGAGATGGCACAGTAGTGCTAGCTACGCTTCTTCAGATAAATTTACAAAGATAACCTCACATTTAAATACATATTTTTGGCGGGATCATTATTCAATAAATCTGTAATTAAACCAATTAAGTACAGTAATTGCCCTACATCTCAATTAGTTACATTCTGTTACCAGATAACTGCAGTTAGCAAACAGCTCCAGTAGTAAAGCAAAAGAATTATTGCCTCAACTCAGAACACCATCACCCATTGTCATGTTATATCTACAACAAACGCCATAGTGATAATATAACAACCTAATGTCCCTATATTAAATAACCAATGCTTAGGTCAGTCATAAATAATAAATAAATCTAGGGTACAGACCCTAGAAATAAAGCGGATGATATACTCCGCTAAACATATGCTCATATCGTATAACAAAAGGTCCATTTGGCATTTGGACAAAAACTAATGTCCTGAGCTCAAATGAAAAATAGGATGCATCAAAAATACTTATCACCAGATGACAAGGCCTTAACGACATACCTATAGACCCAAACCTGTCAGCATCTCGATCAACATAATTTGGCATTTGCAATAATGACAAACATTATTAATAGACAATAATAATACATTAAAAATACTTAAAAAATGTTAAAAAATGGATGTCACCAAACAATATCAAATGTATCTAAAAACAATAGCAAACATATAAATAAGCATAACAACAACATCAATACTACCTCCAGAGTATATAACTAATAAAAATTTTTTCTTATACCTGTGGAACTGTTCATCCATGTTGAGTTATGTACATCAGTAAACTACCCATAGAAGCAAAATCATGGGCTATGGTTTAGGACTATGTCTGCTAAATAAAAAATGCCTAAATAGACACACTGAACATATAATGAAGGAGTACTAGACTCATAACATTACAGATTATATGTGTATATAAAAGTGTATAATCACTTCTAAAATACATACCTAAAAGATATAAATACCAATAAAGACGGCTGCATCGAAATCGATGCTGCCCACCTCTATTATCAACTATCAGTTCATAGTAACCTTATCTAATTTCACAGTAGATAATATAAATATAGACAACCTAGGCACATATCTAAAGCTCAATTAAACTACACTAATAAATATATGCTGATAAATCTATAGGGTAATAAAGCATAGAGATACCAATCCCTCCCATTCAAATAATTGTAGAAAACCTACGACAAAATGAAGACTTAATATTATATTACTTCCTCTCTGCTAGCACTGGTTTGATAGAAATAAAGTTGTTTAAACCTGGGGGTAGATGTGCTGCTAGCTTCAAAATCCAATGCAGCTCAGCCCTCGCTAGAGCATTATCATTGTCACCCCCTCTCTTGCTTATTGACAATACTTGCAACACTCTGAAGGTAAAATAGTGTGTATGACAATCTTTTATATGTTTGGCCAAGGCATTGGTCTCATCTTGTTTACGAATATCATATAGATGATCATAAATACGATCCCTTAACCTCCTCTTTGTCAACCCTACATAGAAGGCTGTACATAATGAGCATGTGGCCAAATACACCACATTCTTAGTGTTGCAATTAGCATAATGGTTAGGCTGAAAGATATATTCCATATAAGGATGTTGATAGGATTGTATCTTCGAGAGATTATTACATCTATTGCACTGGTGACAAGGATAAGTTCCTTTGGTTACAATCTCTCCTAAAGTCAAATTGCTAGGACCTTTAGTGTTAGTAACATGTTGGTCATTGCATAGCAGAAATTTAAGATTGTCACCATTCCTATAACAAAACCTAGGCCTAACACCAACAATGTCTCTAATCTGTTTGTGTATAGTGAGAACATTCCAGTTCCTGCTTACTATCTGTCTTATATTTTCAACGTCGCACGTATACTTAATGGTGTAATTCACCATATCACCATAGGCCTTAGATTTATAAAATCTTTTATAAGTATTCTGGTCAGTAGTCACCGGATTATGTTGGTATACCGGTGCAACATCTCCTAGAATCTCTTGCCTTATATTTCTAACCATTAATGAGTCATACCCTCTATTTTTAAACAAAAGCTCCATTGTGTCTGCCTCTCTCATCTCTCTCAAGTAATAGAAATGGGCAGTTGTGTCAGCATGTCCCCCACAGATAATATTACAGAAATGGGAAGTTATAGAGTTGAAGCTGGATGCCTTTGTTAAGCAATATTAGAACATTTTTTTTTGCCGAAGTTGAACAGACTCTCTTGCAGTATTTGAATTCATTTTAATAGAGTTGCAAAAGGATTTAAGGTAAGCCCATATTATCATGGATAATCAAGTAAGACTGGATCTATTAGAATTACAAATAGTGGATGCTGAAGGCAGGGCTGAAAGGAAAAATCTCTGACTAGGAGTGTACTGGAAAACTGAGAGGGGAAGTGACCTGATGTGTTTTGTCCAATGATAGTTAATGGAATGGACAGGCTTTTCAGCACAGGAGCTGGTAAGTAAATGTGCACACTGCTTTTTTCTTCTAGGACAGCTAACAAACAATAAGAGAAATAGGTAATAGTGTACTTTGCCACATTTGAGCTGAACATGAGTGATTTGTTAAAACATCGGAAGCCTGTAAAGAAGCCCTATTGTGGGGATATGCTATGCGTTGAATATGATTTCAGAGTGGAAAGATGAAGAATAAAGGAAAAATTCATCCCTGCAATGAAACTTTGTTGAGTCGAGTGTTTAAAATTAAAAGTATTATACCCAGCTTTCTTTAAAGTATTATTTGCAACAGATGCTAAGACATAGACCTGGAAGAGGTCACAATTGAGTGTGAGTAATCAATGGAGTTGTCTGAAGGGCAGAGAGATGTAAGTCAGAATATGAAAATAATGGTGCAGAACAATACTTCAAGAAGATCACTGAAGCCATTACCAGGACGATAATGGTGCAGAACAATACTTCAGGAAAATCACTGAAGCCATTACCAGGACGATAATGGTGCAGAACAATACTTCAGGAAAATCACTGAAGCCATTACCAGGAAGATAATGGTGCAGAACAATACTTCAGGAAAATCACTGAAGCCATTACCATACTTCAAGAAAATCACTGAAGCCATTACCAGGAAGATAATGGTGCAGAAATGTACTTTTGTTCTATATGCTATGGTACATGTTGGGGAGAGATCATTATGGGTAGACTGATGCTGAAACATTTGACCCATTAGTACTATTCCTTTTGCAGGAAGTGCAAGGACTGGGGCAACCTTGGTGAACTGTAGAATCAGCTTTGTCTTACATGATGACTCATACTGGTTTGAATAAGCAGAAATGTCAATATGCTACATTTAAAGTAAGTTAAGTTGAGACAGTAGAGAATTATCAGATTAAGGGTTAGTTGCAGAAGAACAGGGAGGTTAGATGCTGGCTGCAACTCAGAGAGGCACAGGTCTTTATCTGTTGGGAGCAGTTTCAAGAAAAATATCAATTGAAGCTAGGGGAACATTTGATATATGGATGACTTAAACATATTTATGGCAGGAACAGATTGTATTATAAATTACAAGTGTACATGCAAAATAGTGACAGGCACCAAATAAGATGGTTTCATAGATCTATAGATCGATCAACGAGATTAAAACTAAATCACATACGAAATTGGAGAAAGGTTGAGAAACAAAACTTGGGAAACAGTTTCCTGAATGTAAATGAAAGAAATTTAGTCCTTGTTGGTGGAAGTGACAGAATTGAGGAAGTATTGTATGACTGGCTGGGACTGTTTGCATAAATATTTTTACACCCCAACAAGGTTGAATAAGATGTACCCAGGAGCTGAATTACATTGTTTGGGATGTGAGGAAGGGTCCTATGACTTCTGGATACACATATTTTGGGAGTATCCTAAACTGCATGAGGTCATGAAATACTTGAGAGTTGTATTGATCAGTTGTTGCTACAAAAGGATTGCTCACACAGGCTATGTTCTTCCTGGTTTTACCAGATGGAGGGAAGTGGCTTAAAGCCAAGAAAGCATTACTTGGAACATTTGCTAGCATTGAAAATAGCCATAACTTGGAATTGAAAAAAAGGCTAACCCATCCCAGGCAGTGGCAATTCAGCAACTAATGTATCCAATCTATATGCAGAAGACCATTATAGTGGAAAAGATACATGTAAGAGTGTTAATGAATAAATTGGGACCATGGCTAGCAATGTAGCAAGATGGTACAGGGAGTAGTATATTCCTTTAAGTGACAGGAAAAACAAGCCTTGCTTGACTTACGATGACATTGAGATGGGCCAGGAAAGATAAAATGGGGTACATCGACTCATATTCTGACTTGGGTGTTAATGAAATCCTCCAGTCATCACTTATAAAATGTTGGGGTTTTATATGTAACTAAGTAACAATGTTGAAAACAAAATTATTTTATTTATTTTCTTATTGTTGACTAAGTTAATACCACGAGGCTCATGTCCTCTTTTCAGGGAAGACCCGAGGTGTTATTCATTCTGACTAAGGGAAATTTGGCAAAGGCACCACAGAGTTTCCTTTACTCTTTTTATGATAAATGCCATGGAATCTTTTACATCCACCTAAGCTACCAGTAGCTTTAATGTCTCTTTCTACGGATGGCACACTCAGGATTGCCGCACCCTTGTTATACAGTATTGCAGTTTCAATACTGGAAATGAATCCATAACCTTTTGAAATTCCAACATCAAAAGTGTGTGCTAACTTTTGAGAAAAATAAAAATGTGCAAGATGTGGAATGTGGGAGTATTTTGGGTAGATTGTTGTGTATCAGAAAGACAAACTATTATGCAAATGCCATAGAAAATGTTGAAGAACAGGAAATACAGAAAAGGAGAAGGACACAAAAGCAGGCATCATAAGAAGAAGGTTTTATAATGGCAAAAGTTGCAAGTAAAACAGCAAGAGATATGCAAAAGAAAAAAAACTACCAACTGGAAACTCAGTGTTGATCTGATGGTATTTATTATATAATTTCACAAGATGTAGATTCTAGGAGGAAGATGATGCAAGAGAAGGAGGATGGTGCAGAAGAGGAGATGCCTTCAGAAGCAGAATTTATTCATTCAGTAAGTAATGGATAAGGGAAACAAAAAGAGGAATAGGGAAAAAGATAAAATAAAACTACTTTTCTGATAATTGTTAGTAAAAGTTAATGGCTTAGAAAGCAAGGTTAGAAGACTTGCAGTATTACATTGGTTATCAAATGCAAACCCAGAATATAATATGTTCAAAATACGTATGATATTTACAGGAAGAAAAGAAGTATATGAGTTTTGATAGGAAATAAGGAAGATGATGATATTAGACAGATGGTATAAAAAGAATCAATTAAGGTTAAGTAACATTTATGCACTTTTGTCGGGTAAAGAAAAATATAATTGCTTGATGAGCTACAACCTTATTTTAATCCCTCAGCAAAGAAATTGAATGTGAGTTATTTTATCTGCCATGAAAAGAGAGCAAGAAGAGAGAAGGAAGAGCTGAATATTAAGAGAATATTATATACATCTGTGGGAAATGCCCTGAGGAGTGGAGGGACAAGGAAATAAATCTATTGTAGGAATACGAGAAGGATATTTGTGTTGTGGATATGAGATAAACACTAAAAAGGAGGAGAAGGATTACACAATTACAGATTGTTTGGCAATGGGGAGTATGTTGGAGGGAGAGGTATAAGTACATTGCAGAAAAGGCAAATGGTTATTTAGAGTAAATACAAATTTAATTGAAGAAAAAGAAATGCGGGAAATAATAGATTATGTAACAGTTACAAAAATGGATAAAACCAAAAGGGTGAAAGAGTGGTAACCAAAACCAAGAAAGGCAACCAACCACTCTGATGCCAATATCTAAAACCCAGAAGCACAGTTTATTCAAAAAGATAATCCGTAGTACAAAAACAGAACATATGCCAGGTCAAGCGCTTTCGTATTAAAACTTCATCAGAACAATTAAATGCCAATTAATAACTTCTTTTATACATTTGACTTGATTAAACCTTAATTAATTAATAACCTAAATAAAGTGACAGTGCTTAAATAAATAAAAGATATACTTCCTAAATAACTGACATAGTAAAAAATAGAAAGAAAATTAATAGAAATGTTAGGGGATAAGTTACTAATACAAAACTTCTATAAAAATTTAAACGTAAAAGAAATATTTAATTGGGCCCAAGCAATAAAACATTCAAAGTTGCAAGGCCCTAAATTTTAATTTGTGTTTAATACTAACATGTTCATTCAAACCAGGGAATTCACTAGCATTTAATTTAAGTTGCCACCTAACTTCAGCCCTAAACAACTTGTTAGTCCAGTCATCCCCTCTAAAATCTTGTTCTACTACTTCAAGAATACCAAATTTAAATGAATGTGAAGGGAACAAATTAATGTTCTTAAATAATGCATTTTTCTCATCCGTTTTGTCAATACTATAACAATGTTCATAGATTCTTCTACTCAGTCTTCTCTCAGTCTTACCCACATAAAATTGTCCACACTCCGAACATATGGCTAAATAAACCACCCCAGTAGTGGTACATGTCCCCCCTACAAAGGTTATCTCCAAATTATAAGGTCCTAGCTTAATTTTTGGAACCTCAGTAATAAATCTGCAATATTCACAAGACCCACATTTAGAGGTCCCTTTTAATTTCCTATTATTATTTGAATATTGTTTTCCAGCAGGGATTTTAAATTACTATTTATCCTGTATGTAAATAAAGGCTTTTCACCAATAATGGTTAACAATTCCTTATTCCCCTTAAACATGGTCCAGTTATTCTTAATCATTTTTTGAATATTACCTGAGGTTTCACCATAAGTTAATACCATTGCTTGTGGAAAATTATTTACTTTTTGTTGCTTTGGTAGTGATATATCTTCACTGGCTCCTAATATGGGTTTATATATACAACCCCAATCACTCATAACCTCTTCACGAATCTGTGAAACAAAAGCATGTGGGTATCCCCTAACTATGAACATTTCTAAAAGTAATTGAGTTTCTTTTTTAACAGATAAAAGATTAGAACACATTCTTATAACTCTAACCATTTGTCCCTTGACTATTTCTTTTCACGTAGGTAGGATGGTTACTGGTAAACTCTAAGTAATCATTAGAGAAGTTAGGCTTTCTGTAAACACATGACTGGAAGCTTTTATTACTAAAATCCTTATATAAAAAAAGTCTAAGTAATTAATCTGTTCCTTATTGGTAGTGCCAGTAAATTTGAAATAGTCACATGCCCCATTCAAATAATCAAGTAATTTCGCATGTGACCCTCCTTTTTTCCATAGAATAAAAACATTGTCTAAAAATCTCAAATATAAAAACCACTTGTCCTTAAAAGGAGTGTTAAATAAAAAGGTGGATTCCCACCTATACATAACTAAGTTGGCGAAGATAGGTGCGCAACTATTACCCATCGCCACGCCCTTGACTTGTCTGAAAAATTCACCCCCCAAAGTAAAAAAATTATTTTTCAATATTATCTCCATCAGTACAACAATAAAATTGATCATGACACCGGTTAAATTGCTTTCTGCAACTAAAACATCTTGAAACATTTCTAAACCTTGGTCATGTGGTATGGAGGTAAAGAGATCTACTACATCCACAGTAGAAAAAATAGTTTCATCATCATAAAGTTCACTTTTAATTCTTCTTAAAAAATACCAGGAATCAATCAAAATGTGTTCAACAGTACTATAGCATTTTTAACTATACGATCAATAAAAAATTCTAATGGATATGTAATACTATTGTGACCAGAGATGATGAGTCTATATGGGGGATCATACAAGTCCTTGTGGGTTTTGGGAATACCAAAGGCAATTGGTATTGTTGGATGCTCCACATTTAAAAAGTTAAAAACTTCTTCATTGATAACCCCCTGGTATAATGAATCCTCCAACATCAATTTAATTTTTCTATATGAAATATTAATTTCGTTCCTTGAGGCCAATTTATATTTAGATTGGTCATTTAACATACAAGTAATTTTATTATGATAATCTACATTGTTTACTATTGCCATGCCCCCACCTTTATCGGGCTTCATATATCTTACATTCACATCACCCCTTAGTTTCTCCAATAACACCTTTTCTTCCTTAGACAAATTACATACCCTGTTTTTGAGTTCATTTAAGGACCTGTAAATTTCCTGGGTACAGACATTTTCAAAAGAACTTAAAATAGGTAATAAGGGGGGTTATAACAACTCTTCTTTTTTGTAATACTCAATTTCTCAGGGTTTTCCTTGGAAATTTTATCTTTATTTAACATTTTAAGGTTTAATTTTCTTACAAAGCTTTTTAATTCAATTAGTGTTTTACTAACATCTTCCCTAACTGCAGGGACGAACTTTAAACCTCTCATTAATAAATGAAATAAATCTTTACTCAAATCAATGCCTGCATAATTATAAATCTTAAAACCCTTATAGAAGAACACTAGTCCATCATTAGTACTAATGGTTTCCTCAGATAAGTTATTCTCAATGGAATTTTGGTTCACTTGTAGCTGTTCTTCCTACGAGTGGATTGTTTCCGGTAATTGTATCTGGTTCTCCCTTCCCCCCGGCCCCTAAAAAATCAGAATTGTCGGGCCTTACATGATTTTTATTAAAAATTCTTTCAGGGCTCCTTAATGGGGGTATTCAGAATCATAGGAATTGTCGTTACTATTCTATTACTGACAGCATTTTGATTTGAAGTAACCGTGGGGATAAAAACATTGTTGTTACCCTTCGTTGCATCTAAATATGCTTTAGGTAGTGGGTATGCCAAACCATGTTTGTACTCATACTCATCTCTCAACAATTTATTTTTCTTTCTATCTATATTATTACACACTTTATTCTCAACCTTATCAAAAATTATATTATATCTAAAAGAATACAGATTAAAATTAAGGTCATTCAAAATCAAACTATTAATTTCATCAATTTCTTTCAAAAGTTCATTAATTCTTTTGTTGTTCACTTTCACAATAAAGTCCATCAGTTCGATACCATGCCTATCGAACATTTTTAATAACTTTTCACATTCCACCTGGCCTTTCTTAATGCCATTAGGAAACCTAAAGGCACGAAGACCTTTCGGTACCCTCCCTTTACCAATGCTTTCTTTCAGATAAGCATTATCACATTGGAGGGCACGAACTTTGTGCATTTTAACCTCTAAAATCACTAACCTAGAGTCCACGTTAATCGTTTCGTTGTCGGAGACAGCTGGAAAAAGTCCACACTCCCTTTTGGACCAGTCTCTCAATCGATCGTGAATGGGGTTCATAACTGAATTAATAGATCTAAGTCCTGTTTGCCCAGAGTTTGTTAAAGGATGCATATAACTCTCCATGCCCTGAGAACTCTGCTGGCCCTGATTGCGAAAAACCGGAAATACCACATCAGTTTCGGTCCCCGGTGGATTTCCGCTTCTGCCTGTGGTAATGGGGCTGTTAGTTTTTTGCATTTTAGAAACAGCCTCCTGAAGTTTGGAAACCTTGTTAGAAAAATTCACAATTAAGGCAAACAAATTGTCATTACTGCCCTCTGTCTGTTGTCCACAAGAGAAGTGCAAAGAATCCAGCTCCTCTTCGAAAACTGGCGAGAGGTTGTGCTCTTCCATAACCGGTATTGGACTTAGAAGGCTGTCACACACCCTCGAACAAAACTAATAAAACCAAAAGGGTGTAAGAGTGGTAACCAAAACCAAGAAAGATAACCAACCACTCTGACGCCAATATCTAAAACCCAGAAGCACAGTTTATTCAAAAAGATAATCCGTAGTACAAAAACAGAACATATGCCAGGTCAAGCGCTTTCGTATTAAAACTTCATCAGAACAATTAAATGTCAATTAATAACTTCTTTTATACATTTGACTTGATAGAACCTTAATTAATTAATTAATTAATAACCTAAATAGACAGTGCTTAAATAAATAAAAGATATACTTCCTAAATAACTGACATAGTAAAAAATAGAAAGAAAATTAATAGAAATGTTAGGGGATAAGATACTAATACAAAACTTCTATAAAAATTTAAACGTAAAATAAATACTTAATGGAGCCCAAGCAATAAAACATTAAAAATTGCAAGGCCCTAAATTTTAATTCGTGTTTAATACTAACATGTTCATTCAAACCAGGGAATTCACGAGTATTTAATTTAAGTTGCCACCTAACTTCAGCCCTAAACAACTTGTTAGTCTGGTTACCCCCTCTAAAATCTTGTCCTACTACTTCAAGAATACCAAATTTAAATGACTGTGAAGGGAACAAATTAATGTGCTTAAATAATGCATTTTTCTCATCGTTTTTGTTAATACTATAACAATGTTCATAGATTCTTCTAGTCAGTCTTCTCTCAGTCTTACCCACGTAAAATTGTCTACACTCCGAACATATGGCTAAATAAACCACCCCAGTAGTGGTACATGTTCCCCCTACAAAGGTTATCTCCAAATTATAAGGTCCTAGCTTAATTTTTGGAACCTCAGTAATAAATCTGCAATATTCACAAGACCCACATTTAGAGGTCCCTTTTAATTTCCTATTATTATTTGAATATTGTTTTCCAGTAGGGATTTTAAATTACTATTTATCCTGTATGTAAATAAAGGCTTTTCACCAATAATGGTTAACAATTCCTTATTCCCCTTAAACATAGTCCAGTTATTCTTAATAATTTTTTGAATATTACCTGAGGTTTCACCATAAGTTAATACCATTGCTTGTGGAAAATTATTTACTTTTTGTTGCTTTGGTAGTGATATATCTTCACTGGCTCCTAATAAGGGTTTATATCTACAGCCCCAATCACTCATAACCTCTTCACAAATCTGTGAAACAAAAGCATGTGGGTATCCCCTAACTATGAACATTTCTAAAAGTAATTGAGTTTCTTTTTTAACAGAAAAAAGATTAGAACACATTCTTATAACTCTAACCATTTGTCCCTTGACAATATTTATTTTCACGTAGGTAGGATGGTTACTGGTAAACTCTAAGTAATCATTAGAGAAGGTAGGCTTTCTGTAAACACATGACTGGAAGCTTTTATTACTAAAATCCTTATATAAAAAAAGTCTAAATAATTAATCTGTTCCTTATTGGTAGTGCCAGTAAATTTGAAATAGTCACATGCCCCATTCTAATAATCAAGTAATTTCGCATGTGACCCTCCTTTTTTCCATAGAATAAAAACGTTGTCTAAAAATCTCAAATATAAAAACCACTTGTCCTTAAAAGGAGTGTTAAATAAAAAGGTGGATTCCCATCTATACATAACTAAGTTGGCGAAGATAGGTGCGCAACTATTACCCATCGCCATGCCCTTGACTTGTCTGAAAAATTCACCCCCAAAAGTAAAAAAATTATTTTTCAAAATTATCTCCACCCCACGCACAAAGTTTAGCTAACAAAGTTTCTAACCTCCAAGCCTGGCTGCACCATAACAAACCAGATGTCTTAGGCATATCCAAAACCTGGTTAAAACCTCATATAAAAGATGTGGAGATAGAACCACCTAACTACTCCATTATCAGGGCAGACAGAACCCAAAAAAAAGGTGGTGGAGTAGCCCTAATCTACTCATCCTCTCTATGCGTTACTCCCTACAATAAATCTATTCCTCAATTCAACAATGCAGAATTAATAATAGCCCAACTTCAATTAAATAAGCACAAAAATATATGTATAACCTCACTCTACATTCCCCCTGGAGACAATATCTCTACTCTTGAAGATATCCTCTCCTGGTTCTCAACCAATATATCGAATGAAACCATCATTATGGGAGATACCAACATCAATTGGTCCTCCACTAAATCCCATACCCCCTCCATTAACATCAACCTATATAACTTCTCACAACTCATCAATTCCACTACTAGGCCCTCTAAAGACTTCACTACTGGCAGTATTATAGATTGGATCTTAGTCTCTCACCCCCACTACCACCCTGATAGTGGAACTCTTCCTGATTTGTTAAGCGACCACCTTCCCATCTTTGCTACATGCTTTCCTTCTCCCTTACAAGCTACCCATAATTACATAACTTTCAGATACCAAAAAAACTTCAACCCAGAAGCCTTCTCCAACTCCTTAAAATCACTTGACTGGAACCCTCTAAAAAGTCTTCCCCTAGAAAGTGCAATCACTCACTTTAATACTACTTTCCTAAATCTTTTAGATATTCATGCTCCATTAAAAAACAGAAAAATAAAAAGCAAAACTACCCCTTGGCTAACTAAAAGCACACTAACAATGATGCGGTTAAGAGATAAAGCCTGGACATGCTATCACAAGCACAAATCTCCCACTACCCTTAATGAGTACAAAACTCTTCGCAACACAGTAAAAAAGCTTATTTCAGCAGACCGTCAAAACTACTACTCTTCTCTTCAAAGTAAATACAAAACTGACCCGCAAAAATTCTGGAAAGGTATAACCTCCCTCCTAAAACCTGGTACAACTGAAAACCCAAACCCCAACCCAAATGTACAAGACAATGAACTTGCTATGAAATTTAACTCCTTTTTCATTGACTGTATTTCCAAAGTAACCTCTTCCTTCTCATGCAACCATCCACCTCCTACTACCACCTGTCCCCCCCTTCTCCACTCTATCACCCTACTATCTCCCCAACCCCCTACATTCTCACTGAAACCAATCCCTACTTCCACTATAAAAAAACTACTACAGAAACTAAAACCATGCACCAATGCCCCTGATAACATCCCCTCACACTTCCTCAGCACATCTGCAGATGCCATCGCCCTCCCAATTAGCATCCTAATCAACCGTTCTATCCAAGAAGGTCATGTTCCACAAATCTGGAAAAAGGCCTTTATCATTCCCCTTCATAAAGGAGGAAATAATACCAGCATTACCAACTCCGGCCCATCGCCATCCTGTCTCCTATCTCAAAAATTCTAGAAAAATATATCCATCTACAACTCCTTCCCTGACTATTAGACAACAACCTACTAACTTCTATTCAACACGGCTTCCGTCCTAATCATAGCACTATGACAGCCTTCCTTTCATTCCTTGAAACAGTGAATAAAGCTAGAGACTCTGGTATCACTGTATCTATCATCCTACTTGATCTCTCCAAGGCATTTGACACTATCTCCCATAACCTACTACTCACTAAACTGGCAAAGCTAAACCTATCACCTTCAGCTCTCAATTGGTTCACCAGCTATCTCTCAAACAGGCAACAAGTTGTCAAATGGAAAAAAGCCACCTTCTCTTTCCTGAACACCCCCACAGGTGTCCCACAAGGCTCCATATTAGGCCCCCTCCTCTTTAACATCTTCGTAAATGATTACTATTACTCTATCCCTTATGCTAACATAATTCAATACGCAGATGATTCTACAATCATCTGTGCCGCCTCTTCCATTCCAACCCTCTTAAAACTCACTCAAGAAGCATTCTCCACCACAGAACAGTGGATGAAAGATAACCATCTTGCACTTAATGCAGCTAAATCAAAACTAATGATATTTAACCCCTCTAAAACCAACACATTTAATAGACAACTGTTCTCCATCACCAGTCAAAATAATACTCCACTTGAACAGGTATCTAAAACCAAACTACTAGAAGTTCAAATCGATGATAAACTTAAATTCGAATCCCATCTACTAATAAACATAAAAAAAAAAAACACCAAAAACTTGGCCTGCTCTATAGACACAAACGATTCCTCTCATCAGCTACCAAACTCACTCTCTTTACCACATTTCTCTTACCCTCTCTCCTATATGGTGCCCCTCTTTTAACTAATGTACAATCATCTCTTAAAACTAAACTATCTGCCTGTTACAATAAAATAGCCAAATTTGCCACTAGTAACAAAGCTTCAACACATCACTGTGCACCACTCCATAAACTAAATTGGCTCAAACTTCCCAACTACCTCTCCTACACTCAGCTCACATATGCACACAAACTCATTTTCCAACCATCCCTCTGTCCCTCCCTATCCACTACCTTTAAAATTCACCTGACTCAAAGAATTCTCAGATCCACTAATCAAAACCTAATAGAAGTCTACAGACCCCTTGGTCCCCCTGGACATAACCTCCTCTCTTTTACCCTAGCTCGACTATGGAACTCTCTCCCTCCCTCAATTCGCACCATCACTAGCCTTCCAACCTTTAAAAAATCACTTCACACCTACCTAACATCCACATGGGAATGATCCTGCTCCCACCTAACATCCACATGGGAATGCTCCTGCTCCCACCCCACATAAGCATTCTCCACTTCCTGTATTCTTACTACCCTCACCTTCTCTACTCAGCTCATAATCAATTTCTTAATATCATCTATCATCCTGAATGCCTTCTGTATAAAAAAAAAAAAAATTTTGATTTTTGTTTTTAACTTTACTCATTGTAACCTCTATACCTTGTTATGTCTTGTATGTTATATAATGTAAAGCTGTGTAACATGTAATTTTTGAAGGAGCTTTTCTCCCCAGGACTCCACTGAAAAAGGGTTCACTTGGCCCAGTGGACTATCCTGGTTAACCAACAGCAAATAAATAAAAATAAATAAATCAGTACAATTTCTTTTCTGTTTCTTTAATACTTAATTGGTTAATAAACACTATTTAAGGAGGGGTTGGTATATTTAAAGGAGGGTTTGACAGTGGAAAGCATAACATCTGATGAAGTCTTTGTGACGAAAACGCTTAACTTTTGGAGTGCGTTTATGCTTTTGGTTAATAAACAGCTGTCTGCCTGATCCGCAGTCTCGATTATTTGGACCTCTGCCTTGTGCCCTGGTTTTGTGTTTTTATATTACCATCAGTGTTACTCCAACTGTTCCTCCTACACCTATTTTCATCGTACTGACTAGCAATATGTGTGTGTGTGTGTGTGTGTGTGTGTGTGTGTGTGTGTGTGTGTGTGTGTGTGTGTGTGTGTGTTGGATACAACTTCTTGATTTTGTGTACATCACGATGATAATTCTTCTAGCACAGCTGTCCCTGTTAGAATACAGCTAGGTTGCTGTCATTAGGGATCACCACAATGTGCTTGGTTTTTTGTTGGGAATTATGCTTTTCAGCCATACTGCTCTGTGGCAAAAGGTGCTGCAGCCTTCCGGTTTCAGCACTGTAGCTTGGAGAAAAAGTCTTGCAAGCTACATACCAGAACCCATTTGTCTATCTATCTGTCCATTCATCCATCTGTCTAGCTCTTGACATCCTGGGTCCAATTATTAAGTATGAGTGAAAGAGCACACACTGACGAAGCCTGTGATGTTATTTATTTATTTTTACCTTTTTGAAGAATGGAATGTTAGACTTCTGCTTCCTACAGTCAAGGTAACTGGTGGGATTGTTGGGGCAATTGGCATTTACAGGACCATTAAGCAGCATAACTGGTTTGCTTCTAGCTACAATGGAAGGAGCAACATAGCAATAACATATATGGCAATTTATGACATCAGTCTGTGTGTGTGTCAGACAGAGACAGAGATTGAGTAGTTATATGTTAAACATGTGCTGGGGATCATTTTTGCAATCTGTGCTTATTCTTATTTCTTCAGCTATGCTCCCCTTTTCCTGGAAAATAGTAGACGTTTGCAGGAGCACTCAAGTGTACTAGGGTAAAGAATCTTTAAGAAGTCCTAACCTTTTCCAGGATAGGGCATGCTGTTTGGATCCAACTCCCAAATGTGGCAGAACATAATCATATCTGAGAGGCATTCAAAATAGTTTGAAACAATTCCTTTTTAAAGTCAAATGCTGATGCTTCTGTGATACTGGTTAAAGTATTTGTTACCTAAACTTATTCCATGGGGTGAATCTCAAAAGTTTTCTACAGCTTCCTACTCATTTCCACCTTTCATAAAATGTGTATCTTGTCTCCTTGTATGTAGTATACATATGCGTTTATCTGTCTATATATATATATATATATATATATATATATATATATATATATATATATATATATATATATAATATATATTTATATATATATGTGTGTGTGTATGTATAAAGTACTAAGACGCAATCTGTGAATCCGTGTGATATTTCATCTTAGTTATTGTATTTGATTTTGTACATTTACACATTCTTTGTTTTGCTATGCTGACTTTGCAATGCTTTGTATCCTAGTTATGAATGAAAGGTGTCAATAGGCCTGTTAACCTATTTGGTAAACAAAATATAAATAAATAAATAAATATCTACACTGAGAAGAAAAAAATCTTTATAATGACATGCATTTCCTAAATTCAGCAATTTCAGTCCTGATGTCTTACTGTTTTTTTCTCTGTTGCTGTCTGCACAGAAGTAAACATACTGTTACAAAATGATTTTATTTTATACAGAAATATATGGATTTATATACACACAAACTCATGTATTGCTATATCTTTCCTACACTGCATGTGCCAGTTCAGATTGACCTACACTTCCAAATGAAATTATAGGGAGTAATACTTTGGAGTCTATTGACTACTTTCCCTGAAATTGAATTTCTCCCTTATTTTTAGAACGTTTACTGTTTAATTAATTAATCATTCATTGCTTTCTGAAAATCTGCTATTCCTGCTACTTTGTAAGAATAGCAATCACCTGCCACCATCTTTCTGTGCCTGTCCATCTCTGTGCCACTGATTTTTCCTGCTTCAGGCAGGGATAGAAGGTGCTGCCATTCTTTCTTTACTGTTACACGTTAACAAGCTCATTGCACATTTCTTAATTGTTGTATTGCTGTTTCTTCAGAAAGAGAGACCAAAAGACGGAAATCATTGTTGTTCTGGTCAGCTGTGCAGGTAGATGAAGAAACATTTAAGCAGGTCTGATGGCAGTTTATAATACAGCTTAGTGAACCAGCCAGGCAACCCGGATTTCAGTAGAAAAAATTCCTTTAACATGTATTGTGAGGATTTATAAGTAGTTACTAGGCATGCAGTCCAGGAGAGCATTAAGAAGTCTAGACCAAATTCCCAATTGCCACAAAATCCTACCTGGTTAAGTTACTTGCTCAAGGTCACACAGTTGACAAAGGAAGACTGAGGGAATCAAACCTTGTACCACATGTAGTAGTTTAACAGCACACAACCTTAATTTTCTGTGCTAACTGCCTTACTTAAGGTATTCTACTGCCAGATGGAACTCTACTCATTTTGTATTATGTTAATCAGACAAAATATCCAGTAGCAATTGCAGTCCATCAGGCCATCTGCATGCTAAAATGTTATTTAACTATTATTTATTTACTTCCTTGCTTACTCGCTCATTATTTATTTTTATTAACCAGGATAATCCATTTGGGCATAGTCGCTTTTCATTTGAGTCTCAGGGGGAAAACTTCCACAAAGAAATGTAACATAATACTTAACAAAATTTCTACAAATTAATACAAATACAAGTACAAATACAATGAAGTAATCCTATGTTCAATTAATAAATCTTTTATACTTGTACAAATTCCTGCTAAGACAATATGGAATCCTAGGTACTGCTAAAAATGTTTAACACATCTAGAGACATACAAGTACAGATAATGCAAATTATAGGAGAATGAAATGCAGATATATGTATTTGTGAACTAGCTGTACACAGTTCTGAGATAAAGCTTTGTAGCTCATATATGAGCAGAAAGGTGTATACCTGAGGCATGATTGCAACTTCTATTAAACAAAAATAGCTGTCCTGATGAGAAGGATATATTCTTATGTATCTGTTATATTATTTCAGCATTTTACACTTTCTGTTTGCAGAATCTGGCCAGGCATTCCTTGTACTGAATTTGCAGTTCAGGAAAGAACAGAGCTTGTTGTCAAGGAAACTGCATCAGTTACTACGGCAAAAACTAGTAAAGGTCACCTCTCTACTATAAAGGCAAGGAATGCTGCACACATGGTAAGTGCTAAAGTAAAACTTTATATTCATTTTTGCCCCAACAGGCATTATGCAGTATACAGTTACACTCATTCAGCTCCTTCCCACTGCAAGAGACAGGTTATGAGAGGTGTTTTGTAAACTAGCCCTAATGTGTCTTATTTCTTCATGGCATCAGACTTTCAGGTCTGCTAGATTCCACTAAATGATTTATGTGTCATGATGTGCAGCTCTACAGCTGTTTAAGCAACCAAAACCCATGCTTTAGTGTTACGAGTTCATTAGAAAAGGCACACTTGTTGTCAATTTTTTTTTTTAAATATTCTTTGCTCCACGCAAAACTAACTTTCATTTTCAAAATTTCCATCACTGTCTTGAAGAACAAAATTAACAAAGGGTTTTGTATATTTTGCCTGCTGAACAAAAGGTAAACATATACTGGATATTCTTACTTAGACCACTGCTTCAGTATTCTTAACATCTGTACCTCTGTGACTTTTCCTGCAAAGGTCTCATTCATCTGACCAGCCTTCTAAAGTTATGGAACCTTCCCTTGCAAATTGTATGTCCACCCTAGGTATACGCCAACGTGCTAATACAAAAGGTATAACCAAGCCATTTTCAGAAGTTTCTTGTCACTGTTTATGCAGACATCTGTCAGTGTCACAAGCAATTTCCTGTTGCATCACTGTAAATCTCTGAAGCCCAGGCAGATAAGTACCCATTAGAAATTCTTTCTTGGGTTCATAGGATGTAACTAGATTATTGACCCGCAGGTCTTTACAAGCCTAGCTGTTAAATCCCAATATAATACTAGATGAGAGATATCATCTTTGCCTAGGGTTTTTCTAGCAAGGGCTACACATGTCCAGGAGAGAATCTGGGGCAGTCCCCACCAGATATTTATGGTTTCACATCCAGTTTTCCAGGTTGTGCTTAAATAAGGTCATGGAGGTGCTCTGCTTGATATAGACTGGAAGCCTATTCCAGAGGAGTGACAACTTCTGAGAGATGGATCTGTCTCAACAACAGGTCCTGTTTATGTCACAGGCTATATTGAGGTCCCTGGAACTGGTGACTCTAGTCCCATTTGACTTAGCAGCATTTCCATTAGATTTGGGTCAGCGATAGCCCTGTAAACCAGACTTAAGTTGTCTCTAAGTACTTTATACTAAGTACAGTGACAGTGACTTTCTTCTGTCCATGTAAGACATGTGCTGGAGACCCGGAACTTTCTAAGAAATCTCTGAGATCTCTCAGGTTGCTGCAGGTGTCTGGTATGGTACATACCAAAGGGAGCATTATATTCAATAATACACCTGATGAGGGATGAATACTAGGGAATTATAACCTCTTTTGCTCTTGAGGCAATGCCTTTGCTAATCAGGTGAGTAGCGAAGAATGTCTTCCTCACCACAGTAGACACATGGTGGTCAAAGTTGAGGTCACAGTCAATTTGTGTTCCCAGGTCTCTCACTACTGAATTGGTACTTAGGGTATTTTTGTTTATTTTATAATCAGCAAGGACATTGCTTTTACCAAAGGGAATGATGATGCATTTTTTAGCATTTAGTTTAAGGCCATGGCTTTGGCACCGATCATTAGTCTATGAAAGCCCCTTTTGAAGTATGCTGACATCGCTAGGTGATTCAATAATGGCACCTAATTTGTAGTCATCTGCAAACTTGGTTAGCCACAGCCTCTCTGTGTTTGGCTTGGACGTCTGAGAAGTATATGCCAAATGAGAGGAGGCCCAGCACTGACCCTTGTAGGATGCAACTGGTGACAGTTCTGCTGGTGGGGGTAAAGTCTTCCACTTTGATTGAGTGTTGTTGATCTGTGAGCCAGTTTGCAATCCACCTGAGAACTTAGGGGTTGTTATGTATTTACCCTGTTACCCTTTATAAATAAATTCATGCAGAAAGCAAGAAAGTGCAAGACCAGGGTGATCCTCATTGCTCTATTCTGTCCCAACAAACAGAATTCCCTTGCCTGTGGTCTTTTTTAGTACATCCCCCATGGATGTTGGATCAGTATCTAAATCTACTGAGCCTCCTGGCTGGATTGCCTCCTGAAGACCAGAAATCCATGAAACTAACCTGCTTGGTTCCGCCAGTTCTGATCTTAGCTAGAGATGCCAAGCTTCCAGCATTGGTTGTTCATATTATCTCAGGCTCCCAAAACAATCCACAAAATGGTTTATAATAGCAAATGGAAGAGATTTTGCATTTGGGCTTTGTTGAAAGGCATAGATTCCTTTTCTGCTCCTATTCTTTCCATATTGGAGTTCTTGTCTGAGCTTTTCCACAGTGGTTCCAGTTTCTCTACTAACAAGGTACAATGGCCGCAATCTCAATTTTTCACATAGAACCTCTAAGTTTCTAAAGCTTTTTCAGAGGAACTTTTCTCCTGCTACTGCCAATCAGATACCCAATACCACCATGGTATATTACTGTCTTGCTCCATTTGTTAACTTAACCTCCTTTTGAACCAGCAGCATTAGTAGATCTGAAGTTCCTCACTTGGAAGACAACTTTTCTTGTGGCTATTACATCAGCCAGCCAAATTTCAGAGTTACATGCTCTTTCTTGTAAACCTTCTTGCCTGATTTTCCACAAAGACAGAGTTTCCTTAAGTACTAACTCTTCCTTTATTCCTAAGGTGGCATCCAAAACAAATTTAAAGCAGCCAATCAACTTACCAGTCTTTTTTCCTAGATTTTCCAACAAAGAATATTAAATTCTACATATATTGGATGTTCATCTTCAACTCAGGTTCTAAATATGATCATTTTTTCATTGCGTTTTCAAGACCTACATTGAGCAAAGCAGGTACTAAGGTTACTCTTTTAAGATGGTTGTTAGGCTGTATTCCTGTTGTCTAGACTAAAACGGGCATTTCCCTGCAATCAAAACCTAAAGCTCATTCCACAAGAGCAGTAGCAAATTGGTCAACAGTCCACACCTTTATGCCTCATTATGACTTGGATCTACAATCTAGATTATGCTCTTCCTTTGGCCCCACCATCCTCAGGAACATCTTTCCTTGATTCATCCAGGTAAAAACAGCTTTAAAATCTGTCCCATGTGTTGAATTAGATGAAAATAGATAACATCGGATATGAAAGTTATGACTGTAATCTGCTTGAAAACAGCATTTACTAAATGTTCAGTGTGTATTATTATCTTGGAGATTTTCTCCCCAGGCTTCCACTGAAAGTGGACATACATCCAGTCGGACTATCCCAGTCAACAAATGTAAAATAAAATAAATAATAAATAAATAAATACATCTGTGTTGTTTGATTTTAGTCTGGTTCAACCTCACTCCATCCTGCCCCTTTCAGAATTAATACCTATGGGTTTCTGGTGACTGCATAGATCTCACTCACACCCTATGAACAGTCCTACCAGAATGTCCTTCAGTCTTAGATATTGGCTATCACTAAAAATTAGCCTTAAAGGTAATATTATTTCTATAAGTTCTCAGGTTGGTGGGGCAAACTCGATCTGAGATACTAAGGTGGTGTGGAAGGAATTATGGGTAGGGGATGAGTCAGTTACTTGGATCTGTAAAGCTTCAGAGGTGGTGCTGAGGTTGGATCCAATCAGATCTGACAACCCATGTGTTGACCCAGATGAAAATCAGATAACATGGATCTATCATTATGCTAAGTACAAAACGTTATATTTTTTTGTTTATTATATCTAGGAATTTTGAGACAAAACCTACATTGGAAGTATAGGTGTCCTAACTTACTGAAGGGTAGTTAAAGTTATGCAAACTAATGGAGTTTTTGATAATAGAGTGGTTGTTTGGAATACTGAGGAGCCTTACATGGTCATCAATGGGGAAAGAAGGTACTCTGTAGCAAGCAGTTAATTGATAATCATTCCTATCTAAAGTGATCTGTTGTTTAGTGAGTATCTGGATTTAAGGATTTAGGGGTAACTATTACCAATAATTTTCAAACCATATTAATGTTTTTGTCAACAAAGCTATGAAACAACTGGGAATATTAATGAGAAATATAACTACTAGAGATATTCCCACTATGCTGAATGTTTACAAAACCTACATTAGGCTCATTTTATAATACAACAGTCCCTTTTGCATTTATTCTTCAAGTCAGTTAAAAAGTTTAGAATCAGTGCAGAGAAAATTCACTAAAAGAATACAGTCTATGAGCAGCTTAGGTTGTGAAGACAGATGCAAGAGATTTTTTATCTTTACACTGTGTATCATTGCTAATTTTGGGGAAGTTAATATTAGGATTTAAACTCATTCATTATAAAATTCTAAGAGAATTATTACATTTACAAATAATCATCACTAAAACCCATCAACATAACAGTCTTAAGGTTTTGTGCAAACTTTAATAAGACAGAGCTAAGAATATTGCTAATTATCTGGGTCTATATTACCACATCGAAAAAGCCATTAATCGAATGCCTTTATAACTGAAAATGCAGTTAATAGAACTCGCCTTTGTGGGGGGCATCCCCCCTGCTAATTATATATACCAACTCCAAGATTGCACTACAGTGAGGAAAGGGCAAATTTTCTCATCTTCACTGTACTGTGATCTCACAATACACAGTTCTTTTATCGGCATTTTCAGTTATAAAGCCATTCGATTAACAGCTTTTTCGATGTGGTAATATAGACCCAGTTACGCAATATATCCCAAATTATTGGAACAAACTGCCTTTATATATTTGTAGCTCTGAAAATTTTGAGTCCTTTAAGAAAATATTGATAATTGGATAATGTTTCTTGATAAATATGGAGGCTCCACTGGGTCTAAAACATACCTTTCAACCTATTACCTCAAGAATCATGGACAAAGCCAGAAATAATGGGTGGGTGGGAGACAGACAAAGGCTCTAAAATAGGGATACATTTATAAACTTAGAAAGTTGCTACATAAACATATTCTTCATTAACATGCATTTTTCTGAAGCATATGAAGTCTGAAAATTAAACGTGTGTCATCATTTAGAGACTGCAATCTTCAATTATTTGCCAGAAAACCACATATGCTACAAGGAACAGACAAAAATAAGAGGCAATAATCTGTACATTCTGCAAACTGCTGGACATTTGAGAGATATGTCTGAAGACCTGAAAAGCACAAAACCCAGGTTTAGAGTAACTGATCTTTTTATATTTTAACCAAATCTTAGTAACTAAGCAAACATGGATGCTTTCCAAATGTAGGAATGCCTCAAGATCAGGTAATTTATTATTTAGGCTTCCAATATTGAGGACAGACACCTTAATGTAATCTGATTTTGGAAGTGATACATTAGTTATGTTGGAATGTCCATCAATTGGACTCTGCCTAAAAAGGTATTAGGGGACAACAAAGGCTTTATTCAGTATGCAGAAACCTTGGAATGAGAGGTACAGGCTATCCTTAGTGGAGTAAGCTGGGTTGGCAAGCATCTTGTGCTGTGCTGATGCACACTGGATCCCCATAGGTGACACCAGCTATTTAATCAGTTATTGAAACCAGTTGTCTTTTCTTTATACTCAGACATCATTTGAGGTGAAAGAAGGATTCCACTTAGGACCAGTGTCTTTCCTGGATTTGTAACTGGCATGGAAAGTTCTGACATGTCTCCCTTCCTGTCCCTCAGGGTTTTACATCTCAAACTGTACATTTCCATATGTACCACTAATATGCCAAAGTCATATTTGTCTGGACAAATGACCTAATGTTCCTTATGGCCCTTATAATGTCAGAAATCCTGGTGCCTAAAAGTCAACTCACTATAACCCTTTCCTTGTCCTGTCAATATAACATTTCTGTTGCTGCTGTGGGTCAGAATTGTAGATTTAGAGTGTTTCTACTGCGGTGGTGGTGCTGCGGTAGCGTTGTCGCCTCACAGTTAGACATTGCCCGTTCGATTCTCAGTTAGAGCGTCTTCTGTGTGGCGTCATGCGTGAATGGGTGTTCCTTCATTGAAGGTTGTGCGTTAGGCCCAGCAAGCCAGCATGTAAAAATCTACTGCCAATCATTAGCGGACCGGAGTTCCGCTGTGGCGACCCCTAACAGGGAAAAAGCCGAAAGACACAAACAAACTGCCCAAGGTGACTCTTTATGGTAGGTATGCATGAAATGGATGAGTGACTT